>NC_091929.1:28832961-28902961 GCF_041260155.1 Ptychodera flava
CTACAACGCATGCGTACTGGCAGTACTCTTCTCACCACGACAAACTGCATTATCCATTAACTCCTAGAGCACTTCCCCTCATAAATATTGATACCTTAAATTGGTCTTATTGCCTCACATACGTCTTACAGTTGATCTCAAAATAGATGAAGTACATCACAAGACGGATGCAGGAAAGAAGTTGATAAGTAGGTACGCATGCGTGTATCGTGAGGCAGTGTCCAAAGGAACACGCATGGACTTTTGAAATATCGCTAATAGACTGTATTGGCTCACAGTCCCTCCAGGACAGCGATTGGCTGGAACAGATAGCACCATACAGATAATACCACGATGAAAGTATATTTAAAGTCTTGAATTTCAAGAACGTACACTGCAGATGTCCAATTGTCCTTAAAGTACAGGTTGCCAGACAGAGAACCGGCTTGTAATTGGACAATTATTCCCAGGAAGCAGATTTCCCCAGTAACAAGATTGCATCATTGCGAACACAATATCGAATCTTCTGATACTAGTTGATCGCATCTGCCGTTTTCCACATCGCTGGTCCACGACGCGTATCAATTTCGCAACGCAGGGCCGCCTCTTTCAGTTCACTAATCGCTCCCTATCAATAATCTAATTTTAGCATGCGCAGACGTTGACGGCGAAAGTGGCTATCGCGTCCACGCATCTCACTTTTTTATTGTCTACACAATGTCTACCTTCTATTTGATTGCGTTCATTAAAATCGCAAAAAAGACAAGTAATGAACGCAGTTCGCCGTTGTCATAGTGATGATTGGCTATTAGATCCCTTTATTATTTTGGCATATGCGGTCAATATTTCCGAAGCAAAGAGATTCACTCAATATCTGATAGGATAAGGTATATTTTTGCTATTTCCTTTATATTTAGCGAACTTTTGTAATGAGGCCCAGTTAAATTATTTTGCTCCCGTAGTCGATTGTACGTTTGAAATAGTTTTATTTCTTCACTACAAACATATAGAATTTCTAAAACTATTGTATCGAGGTTGTTTTTAATTACTAGTCCTGCATATGGGAAAAGCATACGTTCATTTTAATATCACGTGTACTAATTAGATACCGATCGGTTGTAAAAGCTGTGTCAAGAAAGATTTGCTCCGTCATTCTGGTAAAGATTCCATCAACGAGGAAAAGTCGACGAAAAACTTCTTGTGGGATACAGACAACCATATCGAGGAATTTACATCGATTGAGCTCATTATAAGAGTGATCGTACACTTGATATAAATGTCGCACACGATACGAAATATGGAGACATGGCGGAGTTCGCGGTTTTAACTCTTGCAGTATAGAACGTATTTGATTAAACGTCCTTCTCTGAGATTCATTGAGCCTCAAGGTAGAATGCGCCTCGGGGACAGATATTCGCAATTCTCAAACATTTACAATATTCTTTTGGTCTAACATTTTTGGGGACTCATTCTGAAACTCATGGAGTGAATGTAGTTTTCACCGGCTTATATTTGTGGAAATCGAAAACTTTACCCCCAACCCTACCCCGAGTTAAGACAGAGATGACGGCAAATCTGAATTTTAAGTATCGGTAAATATTGGGTATTTGTTTCTCTGGTACAAAGTCTTTCACGTGACCCCTGATCTTTGTTCTCGATTTCGAAAAGGAATGGCATAGTTTTTCTTTATTTCGAGACGCGTACTACTATACGTTAACGTAATATTGAAGAACCACCTGCGCCTTTAACGACGATACCTCTATCTGTAAGTGGCTACATTAAACAGACATTACAAACCGAATCACGGTGTTTAAGTTTCCAACTGATATCTTGCAACATACACGCATACGTAGCTACAGTACATACATACATACATACATACATACATACATACATACATACATACATACATACATATATACATACATACATACATACATACATACATACATACATACATACATACATACATACATTTTTAACATACATACATACATTTTTAACATACATACATACATACATACATACATACATACATACATACATACATACATACATACATACATACATACATACATACATATATACATACATACATACATACATACATACATACATACATACATAGGCGTGCTAGTATTAATTAATTAACGCATCAATGTATGCATTTACTAAAACATCCGTGCATGTATATATGCAGAGACACACATACACGCAGACGTACGTTTCTTGCGATGCTCAAGAAATGCAAGAGAGATGAACGATTTAGTAATCACGTCCATGAACCATGAAGTATCAATACAGCAGGCAATGTGTCCAATACAGATACGTGCATATAGCAAATACGCATTAGTATTGGATGGCGATATTTTACAATCTACATACCAAATGGATATTAAAGACCTAAACTGCGTCACGGTATTCTCGGGTCATCCCACAGGGGAAAAACTGTTGGGAAAATCAATTTGCGCTCTGTAAGTAATTTGAATAGCAAGACTGCCAATGTCCTTGCATATGTATCGATCAAAGGTATCAAGAAAATTCTCCTCGCATCTTCTCACATTTGGCAGTCAAGTAAGAACTCTTTTGTTGCACTCGATCGCAAAGCATACAACAAGTTACTGAAAATAGAAACAGAAACTTTCAGTATATAGCTAGCTCTTTGCTTTTTTAAGCCTGTCTTTATTTCTAGTTGTCTGTCCGTCTCTGTCTATCTGTCTGTCTGTCAGTCTGTCTGTCTGTCAGTCTGTATTTCTGTCCGGTGACGAAGACGGAAATGACGGTCCAAAGGCAAATTTATAAGTTACAGCAAACAATGTTTGTCTCTAAACTTTTACATTGACAGAAATGTGACTATTTATATACATATATATGTGTACATAGATAGATGGATACATACATACATACACAAATAGATAGATACATATATGTAATTATGTAAGTATGTATGTATGTATGTATGTATGTATGTATGTATGTATGTATGTATGTATGTATGTATGTATGTATGTATGTATGTATGTATGTATGTATGTATGTATGTATGTATGTATGTATGTATGTATGTATGTGTGTGTGTGTATGTGTGTGTGTGTATGTATGTATGTATGTATGTATGTATAAAAGAGTTCAAAGGTAAAGAAATACGCAGAAACATTAAACTGAAATGTGCTTATAGGCCTGCAAACACGATATAGCAAGATCTATCACTAGTTTGTTCTGTAATATTAATATGGTATTTAATATCATGTAGTAAGACACGTCCATTCCGCTTCATGCTTTAGGTAGAACTGATGTATCAGGGTAAATACACGAATCAATGATCTGCTCAGGGGCATAATGGTGTCCTCCTCAGTTAAGTCACTAGGTTAACACAGTATGGATCACTTTAGCCCCAGGTATTCTATATCGCAGATAATTCAATATCTAGAAGACTTCGTAACGACACCTTGAAGAAAGATCATACCTATTATCGACGATTTTCTTGTCGACATTAAAAGAAGGCACCATGAACATTGATTTTGTTTGCAGATCACTTTTTGACATTCTTGAGTTCGAGATGGTAGTAGGTCCAGCACATTTTAACGAAGGCGAACTTCGATCCGTGGTCTGTGCTTAACTTCCTCGTGCAATTGATTGAAAATCGTATGACATTTTATTTTACAACCTGAGTTCAAATGCAAAACCTAGATCCGTGGATTGGGAGCGGTTGCTTTCAGTCTGCCAGTATTGCAGTCACAATGAGCATTTGGACTTATTCTCGATGAATAATATAAATGATACGTTGTACTTCGAAATATGTAATGTTTACTCTTGCATCTTTTAATCTTTTTATGTGATTTTTCTATACAATGGATCACAATTTTTTGTACTTTCATCATATCATTTTCAACATTTATATGGTTTTCCTGAACAGCTGCTATTCATAGATTTTTACAAAGTAAATGAAACTCCAGTGAATCTTCACATACTCCCTAAGTCGACGGATTTTCATCATTTTTATCTATAGACGATGACTGACAGCCACCCTGCGTCCAGTCTCAACCAACTCTGGTGCACACCAGGCTTGTAATAACTTTGACATCATTTTGACAAACTTACAAAACTCAACCTTTCAATGTTGTTCATATTATCGTATTACAGAAATTGGCGCGCATTTCTTCTTGTATTAGTAAAGGACAATAATTGAATATGGCGCGTAACTAGAAATGTATTGTTAGCAACTTTAAATGCAAAACAATAATGATCATATTGGAACATAAGCTTCAAATTATACTACGGAAATCATGTTTGATATCAAATTAAAATTGTGCTAAATACGGCATTTTTAAAACATAGATTCCTGTTTCTCTGTTTATAGAGGATGTTGGTCATAAAGGATAGACTTCTAAAAATACTGGAGACTGTCTCTTCATTGATCTGCATGTTTTCTCGACATTTAAATGTCACGAGTCAAGTCGTTATAAATTGTGATATCAAATCGCAGACATCACTATTTAAACGCACTGTTCATAATTTTAGAATTTTTATACCATTATTCGTTTGTTTAGGGGTAGTTAGGTACTCATCTTAACATGCCAACTTTAAAACTAGCTCCATTAGCTTAAACTCTAGCGTGTTTCCAAGTAAGGTAGCCCGCGCCTCGGAAAAATTCGATTTTTTTTCACAAAAATTAGCTGGGGAAAGCTTATTGACTGAACGAGCTCGAAAATGTCCCCCCTCCTTCAAATGGTAGACCAAAAACGTACCGTAAAAGTTTGAGAGCCAAAATAACTGTCCTTGGGCGCGTTCTATCTTAATTTTGCTATTTGTAAAGTATAGATAGTATCTTGTGCACTCTCAATACCACGATGACACACCAAGTGTTCAACTTGCCTGAGTGACGACTGTGTTTGTGAGTGATGTTCCACATTATTGTTGGTAACTGAAATTGTTGCCGCGACTATTATTAATTTTTTCAACAATAGCATAATGTATTCTACAAAACGTACGTTTTGTCAGAAAATTGCTTGCTTTCTAGAACAGAAATAACAAAAATGTTATTGAACGTTTACAGTTACTGAAAATTTTCTTCAGACCACTTTGCAAAAAAAGTCCCCCGGGACATTTCCCCTCAGTAAAATGGATGAATATCCTGTATGACGTTACCTGAGATCGTTTGCAGGCTTATTATGACTTTTTGATTCACCTGACTGATTCAGGACCATAATTCGTGAAGAAATGGCATCATTATAGCCGAGATTAATTATTATTGGTAAGTCATTAACTTGCTGCAACCGATTAATCGTGTAACCTTTATATAATCCTTAATGTGATTTTACTAGTAGAGACGAACTTTGCCATTCAATATACATATATACGCTATTGCCTCGGGCAACTCAAAGTTCATGCGGCAGTTTGATAGTTTTTAATTTCAGATTTTTCAGGACACACATTGCAAGAGAAATTTCGCTGGCCTTTTTTGACGATATTAATATCGCTGGTTATCCAGGGTTTCTGTGATTTATTCGATGACTATCGGCAATTACTGAGAACTTATGAAGTATTAGAAAGTCCCATGCGAGAGTTGGACACCATGGCAGTTTGGTTTTACATGCACCTTATATAAAACAATTTAATTTGTGTTCCTTTCCGAGCAGTATAATGGCTTCCAACACAAAGAACTGTGCGTGTTTTACAAATACAAAATGTGTTTTACACAAACGACAAAATATTCCAAAATTCATCGAAAGTAACGGCGAAAGGAACCTTAATGTTTGAAATATCAGGAATATTGTGACAAGTGGGATACATTTATTATTCGATGTTGCGTGAACAGTAGCCGAAAAAAGACTTTCAACACCACCAACTGTTGGCGTGGCACTTGTTGGTCTTTTCTCCCGCGTATGATTTGACGTACACTACGTTTGACGTCACGACAAAGCGAACTTTGCAACATTTGACCGGACACACATCATAGAACCCCATACCTGCCTCAGATGGATTGTACATTTTGATTAAGAATCTCGATTTATAGAACCAGTCAGTTAGAAATGTGTTGAAAAGTGATAAAATACGCAAAACCAGTTCAATCAGATTGACAAACCTTTCGTCAGCTTCCAAACAACCCTGTTTGAATACCGATTGGCGATTCTTTCAAAGCACAGGACAAAGTTGTTTAGACTACTACTGGATATTATCCATTTTCCATGCTTGTTAAAGTGAAAATCCGGAAACTTGACCAACCAAAACTGTCTGCTTTCTTGCCGGCCAAGTATTGTTCAAATTTGAGGATCCCTTTTTGAGTCCAAGACGACAGACTCAGTAAGGAGTCGATGTTCCAAACGGCAGTCTATGTGTATGTGAAATAAGGCTTGCAAGCCATCAAACGAGACTAGCATTTCAGAGGGACACCAATGCCCGTCTACACGAGCACACTGTGACATTTACTCGAACATATATGACCAGTCACACAAGATTACATACAAATCATTTTGTATTCGCCCATAGGGTTTTAAGAACCTTTGTTAACTTCAAAAGCAGATTGCTCATCACGAGAATTACCTGTGAAGGACGTCAATTACCTGTGAAGGACGTCCTGTTGCAGAGAGTATACAAGTTCCTAAAATCTGACTATTTCTTATCATGTGTTACAGATTTTTTTTCGAATAAAGTCGACGTTGACAGCTGACAAGAAAAGACAATCTCTCGTTTCCATGGTTACGTCAACATTTTGATTTTACTGGGTTAAGTCAAGGACAAAATGGTATGTTTTGCGGAATTGATGTTAAATAACAGTTTAATGTGAATCGGTTAACTTAATACTTGAAAGCTCCATTAGCCTTAACTATTGTGTAATCTTCGTTTTTTTGCGGTTTGTAAATTAATACGAAGTTTTCTCTTGTGTCTTCGAAGGCCATGTCGATTGTTTAGTGTTAAGCTTCTCAATGCAGCTTTTATACGAATACTGTCTGATGTTAAAGCTGAGAAATGAACTTCAATCCGGACTAGAATTCTTTTGTCAAAACTGACATTGCACGCTATGCATTGTGTTTGCAATGTTTTTCATCATACTTTAGATATACTGATAAGAAAAAAAATTCTCTGACCATCGTCAATTAAAGGTTGAATGAGCCACGGAAACAGACAATTGGACCCTCAAACTTTTCCAATTATTTTCTGAGCTACCACTTGTGGGGGTTCATTTTAAAGCTCTTGAAGTAAGAAAAATGTTTACCGTCTTAGTTTTTCGAAAATGGAGCATTTCATTTTTCTCCATAGAGATAACACAGGGATGGCGGCCATTTTGAATTTCAAATATCGGAAAATCTTGGGTAATTTGTTTCTCTAGTACCAAAATTTGCACGGTGACCCCAGATTTTTATTCTCGATTTTAAAAGAGAATTGTTGAAAGATTCCTTGAGAAAAGTTTGAGCAGAAGTTTAAGTCTTTCACTTTAGAGTGGCATACTATATTAAAGGATCATTGTAAAAGGAAACCCCCTTTCAAGGCTGTGAGTATTATCTCAATAAATTCTTTATCGCACAAAGTTCCGTGAGATGAGTAGAGCTGTTACTGTCGAAATATGTTTGTGATTCTGATTTTAATTTGCACTTTCCTGATTTATAGGCAAAAGGGTTCATTTTAATTAAATGTGTCCTTAAAGTTCATTTTAGGTATTGAAAAGCGGAATTCATCAAACAAACTATCTTAAAACCAAACAACTTCGTTATAATTTGTATCGACATATATTTGTCTATTGTTTTAGTCAAAAATAATGAACAAGGCAGGTGCATAAAATACAGATTTTTATCATTGATAAATTGTCTTATCATTCGATCTACCCCCTTTATTTGATGTGCAAAGGAGGACAGTGCACAAATGTTATAGTGTAAATTTCCTATTTTCGACAAGATCAGAAAATTCCAAACTAAATGAGAAAGCTTTTATGCAGATGAACAGTTTGATTTTGTACAGACTGACACTCGGCCATTCGAAAAGGTCAAAAAGTACAAAATTTGCAATTTGAAGAACTTTGAGTATCTAGTCAAGCACACGATATATCCAACGCTCAAAATTTAAAGACTTTACATTTATTCCCGAGTGATGTAACCGTCGCCTGGGCAAAAGTGGTTTCAACAATTTCGCTGAAGATCGTCATCACGTTCAATTAAGGAAGTGTTTGCACATGCGTGATCGTTTCCATGGAGATTAGCCCACAGGTAGCAAAGTTTCGCTGTCTGGCGTGGTGGCTGTTTAACTCCAACGAATACAAGAGCCATCCATATGTTTTACCTCATCACGTAGGTATTAAACTTTTGTGAGACGAAGTTAATAAAACAAGGCAATCTCAACCTACACAAACTATTACATGATGATAATATGGCTGAAGTTACAGGTAACATTATATGATAAAATAGGACTTGTATATTAGTGTACTCATTTCTCAACATAGAAGACTCGTCAAATTACGCTTTTTTGGCACGTTCAAGCAGAAAAAAGGTAACTTTGAATAAATTTATGCTATTGCTTAATAGAGTAATTCTTCTTGAGCTATGAACGGCATGATTCACTATTCCCAGGCGGTCTAACCTTTCAGCGAAACACCATTATATCGATATGGTCGTTACGTCTTTAGGAGACAATTTTTCCGATCGCAATTGCCCTTACTGGATTAAGTTTTGTAAACGTCTCCACTCGTAATACAGCCGTCATTTTCTGATAAGTACTCTCTCGCGCTACACACGCACACGTCATAGGTTGAATGGCCCTAGATTTGTCTCAGTCATCAAGCCTAGAAGGCTGTCAGATTCCACTCACTCGTATGCGTGAAGGCGTTGTTTGCTTATACCAAACACTTGTTCTGTAAATACATCAATAATATTGTATGTTTTAAAAGACCGAAATAGTCGTCTCCATAGCAACGGATAACTCCTAATGAAGATTCTTATTACCTGCAGTTGTGTACAAATATTTTTTACAAATATCATATCGTATACCATTTTAAGAAGCTCATACTAATATATTTATATGTATTTAAATATTTACATCCATATGTATTTATAATTCTATAATTGTATACAAACTTGCTTATGACAATATCGTCTTATATATCTATATATATCATCATATGTATATATATACATACATATATATATACACATATTAAACTGCTTCTTACATACGTTCTCGTGGAAAATTATATATATATATAAATTATATATATATATATATATATATATAATATATATATATATATATATATATATATATATATTATATATATATATATATATATATATATATATATATATATATATAAAAGCTTACATATTTCCCATTTAGGTACTGAGTGCTTGATTAAAATTGCAGAGCGGTATAATAATCTGTTACTTAAGTAACATGAATCCTCACACTCCTCTAACTCATTGTTGTGGACGTGCATAAAACTTAAGGTACAACGATGTATACTTTTTACTTGAAGTGTATAGATGTTTATATATAAGTTATTTTTTGGTCTTGTTAGGCATACTTTAGTTGTCCCGCTTGTCGAAGACTGTTTCGCGTGCGCTTGTGAAGATGTCAAAAAATTACATCAATGAGTTCTCCGACGTAGATAAGTCCTTACACATTGTAGCGCACACGTGCAACCTCTCTATCAAGCAAGCGCTCTGAAATGCTATTACAGTCGCAGGATTCTGGATGAGTAGACACATCAATATCACTGGCATCAACGTCGACTCTTGGGATCATACATCAAAGATTTTATATTTCTTCTCGAATATTTCGGCCGACTCAGACGAGATGGAAACGGGGGTGAGACACCCACAGAGGGGGAAAAGATGAAAGGGTTGGAAGAATTAGAAAACTGCCGCCACGACCTAAGGCTCTCTCTGGGCGCTTCCAGAATGCACCACTCCTCTACTTCTGCTCAACTTCACATTGAATATGGATGAGAAGCGATAGGATCCGTCTACGTCCATTTATCGGCGCGTTATGTCCTTGGTTGCGCTGCTGGATCGTAGATTGCAAATGTTTTTTCTATGTTTATAAATAGAATTTCAAAACCTTGATGGCCCAACCCCTGGGGCCTATCGACAAATGTATCTTATTCATGACGTTACAATAGGTTGATTTGACCATCTTGTCTACTCATCCGTAAATCTGACACGAGCAGAATGTAGCTAAAGTTGATGCTATAGGTGGGAGTACAGTAAATTGTATGTTTAAGGTAGAAGACAGGTTGTCGGACTCAGCAAGTTTTCAATAGTTAAATAGTTCAGTGATATTCTTCTCAAGAAGCATGGATTAATTTCGAAGACAGTTAAGTAATATCTGTTTCCACCGTCTATTTTTTTGTGAAAATCGTGGATTTTATTTTCCCTATTGAGTTAACACAGAGATAGTAGCAATTTTCAATCTAAAATATCGATAGGCTATATGTAACTTGTTTCTCTAATACATATATATATATCTATGCTCGTCACTCCAATCTTGTATCGTTGTATCGTTGTGGCTAAAAGTTTCTTTGAGAAAAGTTTGAGCAAACGCCTGAAACTTTCAGTTTCAATGTGCATACTATTTGGGTGGAACGCTTTCTTCGTCGCTTTGTAAGCAATACCGTAGTAATAGTTTCATGCTATTTTACCAACTATCTCCTTCGCAACAATATTAAGGTAAGCATTGGTATTATTTTTGTAAGATTTTTATAACTACCAAAATGTAAAATCAGAGTTTTCCTTCAAATCTTCTATTAATCAACGTCTTTCGCCCCAATGTTCGTGGTCGTGAAATTACACGACGCAACATTATCAACAAATTTTATGGTTAAAGGATACGCCAGGACTTTTATAAGTATGGTAAAGTAATTTTAAATACATTATTTATGCAGACTGAACGAATTGCCATTACTGTTTAGACAGCATGGTAAGGTTAACGTGAACGTTATCGATACTGTTTAACTTTTTCATGTATGTATATATTTCATGTGTATATATATATATATATATATATATATATATATATATATATATATATATATATATATATATATATCTTTATGTATGTATATACGTATATTATATATATCTATATATCTATATCTATCTATATATATATATATATATATATATATATATATATATATATATATATATATATATATATACAGAGAGATAGAGGGAGAATATACAGATGTCCTTCCATGATGCTAATTTGTATATTATATATATATATATATATATATATATATATATATATATATATATATATATATATATATAATATATGTGTGTGTGTGCATGTGTATGTATGTATGTATGTGTGTATGTATGTATGTATACACTCGTTTTTATATCTGCAGGCATTAACTCGCATGCACGTATCAAAACATAGCTTACGGTGTTTCTTTGACAGTGTGGTATCACCAAAATCGAAAACTAATGTTTAAATTCAGATAATGATAAACGATATACCGTCTTCTTTGGTCACTCTCTATGTGACAGATTATGCCAAACCAATTTTTAGAAATACATAGAATGGTTCCTAGTGTTTAGCTTTTAACAAACTTTCGTTCGGGATACATGTATTTTACACATCGCCAAGTCTTGGTGGGACTGTTCATACAGGACGTGTAGCGATAGCTTCCGAGATACCAAATCGTTGGGCGTGGTCGTAGATTATTGACGAGAAGGTCTGCCAATCGAGACAGTGCGATTGCCGTCAGTGTATAGTCAACGATACTATTACCTTATGAGTCTTGCGTGCATTCGAGAACATGTAAAAGTTAAAAGTGGACCGCTATCGGAAAATCTTAATTTCCGCATTAATGTTATCAACGACTCACGAAGGATGAGAGACGGAAGATGGCTATCTGTGACAAGTATAAGACACAAAGAACACACAAACAACTATTACCCTGCAACATCAATCAGCCATCCTCGTTTGCGTTTCCGACGTTAGTAATTAATTGGTCTCCGTAGACATCACTCTGGTAGACACTTTTTGTAGTCTCTAAATGGCCTTTAAATTCAATCCGACGAGGACTAAAATTAATAAACACACCGGTAGTCTGATATATATTGAGACAAGAAACAGAATCGGGGCTTCTCAAAGACTTACAACAAATATCTTATTTTGTTCAACAACCTAATGAAAATCAACACCGATCGCTCTTCTAACGTCGGTATTATTCTTGACGTTTAAGATACCTTACAAGCGGAAGTTTGAGAATTGGTCGAGTCTTCGCTGTTGCTTAGCAACCATGAAGACGTGACCAACGCGCATTTATAAGGCTTATTTATTTAGTCTTTCATGAAAAATTCTTTGTTTGGAACCGTAGGGGGCTTTTGCCACGGTAACTTGTTCTTATGAGCTGGTAACAAGGCCTACAGCTCACGCAGAGAAAGAATGGATATCTGAAAAACAATTTGCTCATATTTTCAAACGTATGGGGATTAAATAAGGACTGTCTATCCGCTGTTCATGTTTGTTGAGACAAACTCTATTTGTGTTGACTCTTGGTGGAGATCAGAATTTAAATTCCTTAGGAAAGCCAAAAATTAGTCAGTTTATGAAGAAGATAACCGATGTAATATTTGTAAGCAATAAACCAAAACCAAAAAAACGGGTATACTACAGATTTTGACCATAGACATGGCTCTTGAGCGATAGCGAGCGCATGTACAGAGCGGTGGTCCAAATCGAGTAGCACACCCGTACTTGAGCGGGTTTATTGCTATTATAACGTAATAGTGGTTTAAAATTCCGGTGTTTATCGTTAATTGGCTGATATTTTTTGAGAGAGAGCCCGCGCGCGTTCCAACTGGGGAACCCACTAAGTATGTCTCGAATACAGAATAGCTATTTTCACATCGACTAATCAGATCGCTATATTTGCGCCATCGATATACTGCTATGATATAACAGCCAATATCAACAAGATCTCAAATGAGCATGAATATTTGAGGCCTCTCACGGACTTAAATGTAAAAGCCCACGATTTTGATGCAAGCATAAACAATTGCATCGAGCACTTAAATGTTTGTGAAATCAATATTGCACAAAAGAGACGAGCGTGAATACCTTGTACCATCAGTTTTGAAGAAAAGGGAGTACACATGAATATTGCTAGAAGTCATCGAGAGTGTAAACTTGTATATCAGTGTGATCGTGTACCGATAGATGCAGTGTTGATCTGTCTGCAGGAACATTTACGCGGAATACTCCCCGAGGAAGACTCATTTTTACAATAGTTCTACCGCTCTGTCGACTCAGTTTGAAGCTTGAAAGCATGTGGAGTTGACTAACTTTTCACATCTTGCTTCTGTGATTATAAATTAGATTTCCTTGGATAAGTTTCGTCCCTGATAGCGGCCATTTTCATTTCAAACACCACGGTCAGTTATGGGTAAGTTGTCTCTCTACTATCGAAGTTTCCACGGTGACGCCCAAAGTTTTATTGTTGATTATGAGAGGGTACGGTTTGACAATATTAACGAAGGAAAATACAGCAAAAGTTTAGCACTTTGAATTTCGAGTTGCGTACTACCTTAAACTTGGAAAACGGTATAAAATACATTTTTACAACTCCATGCCTTTTACAATGTACAGCTCACTTGTCATTAAGGTGGAACGCGCCTCGGGGACAGATATTCGGACTCTCAAACTTTTACAATTCTTTTCTGATATACCACTTATGGGGCTCATCTTGAAGCTCTTGGAGAAAGAAAAAATTTTCACTGGCTTAGTTTTTCGAAAATCGAAATTTTGTTTTTCCATAGAGTTTTTTGCCATAGAGTAAACACAGGGATGGCGGCCATTTTGAATTTCAAATATCGGAAATCTGGGGTTATTTGTTTCTCTAGTACTAAAATTTGCACGGTGAGCCCTGATTTTTAGTCTCGATTTGAAAGAGAACGGTTGAAAAATTCCTTAAGGAAAGTTTGAGCAAAAGTTTACGTCTTTCACTTTCGAGGCGCATACTACCTTAAAGGCACCCTAAGGCGAGCTAGACCGCTGACATTCACATGTGCCACACAGTCCTCTAATATCCAAATTATATGTATGTACGTGGAACAGGTAGCTCAGGGCAACCAACCAGTCGAATTTGAGAAATTGTTACCAGAGTTATCATGTAAATATACGATTCCATGGTAAATTTAACAAATTGAAATCTAAAGGGGAAGTGGCATTTGTTCCATGCATGTAGCGCTGCTAGTATTTGAACCCCCCCCCTGCGCACACCATTTCCCCTCTCCACACTCCATCGTGTAAAATCTCCGATAGATCTCTTCCCACTACCCTGTGCACTGCAGTACAAAGCTTCCAACTGCCCTGTATCCACTCTTTTGTAATTTGGCCCCGTACCCTGGTAAACCCCCGTAACAACCGAATAATGTTCACTATCCGCCCACTGAGCGTATGGTGTCGGCTGACAAAACGAATAAAATTTCAACGATGAAAAATTGCCCGCTAGCTAATACGAGAAATAATTTGTCCTCGCCCACCAATAAACCACCTGTGATTACCCTCAAAGAATAGCTTCTTTGGATGCCCTTGATATTTGCTGCCTAGCGGTTACCTAAGCGTATCCTATGCTGACATTTTTGCCGAAATTATTTTTGGATAATGGCAAAAGTGCTTTGGGGATCCTTGCTGCCATCGCTCTTATGTCTACGTAATTTACACAAACCATCGGACTTTTCACCTACTCTTTTAAGGTTTCCCTATCTGATTCTTTTCACATTCTTTTCACGAGACTAGATTCAAACTTGGGTTGCATAGTGCTACCATGGTCACTGAGAGATGAGTCCCTGCTTCAGTGTTACCACACATGAACAAGAAAAGTACGAGTACGAAAATTAAGGTAGAACGCGCCTCGGGGACAGATATTCAGACTCTCAAACCTTCACAATTCTTTTCTCATATACCACTTGTGAGGGTTCATATTAAAGCTCATGGTGTAAGAAAACTTTTTACCGCCTTAGTTTTTCGAAAATCGGAATTTGTAATTTTCTCCATAGAGTTAACACAGGGATGGCGGCCATTTTGAATTTTGAATTTTGAATATTGGTAAATCTTGGGTTATTTGTCTCTTCAGTACCGAAATTTGCACGGTGACCCCGATTTTTATTCTTGATTTTGTAAGAGAATGGTTGAAACATTCATTAAGGAAAGTTTGAGCAAAAGTTTAAGTCTTTCACTTTCGAGGCGCATGCAACCTTAAGTGATATTTTACGATTAACCAAAAGTATGAGTGCCGATGAATAGTTTCATATAAAAATTGGGACATTATATTTATTTCCAGAGGACATAACTCTATTAATCATTCTTTATATTCATTCATCGCTACTGCACTGAAGTACTTATCGTTCTTTAGGAAGGTTTTGTGTGCCGGTGTACCAGTGATGAGGACTCCCTTCAGAATTTGACGTAATGTCGTCTGCATCGCCGAGTAAGTACGAGGTGGATATATTATCACTTGAACTGCTTATCGTGCCAAAAGGCGTAACTCGAGCACTGAGATAGAGCTAAACTGAACCATCTAATGCAAAGAAAGGCGCATACAAACGGTGCGTCTGGAGCTTTTAAATAAGAGGCGAACGCAATTTCCTATCGGCTGCTGAACATGAACATTGCACCTGACATTTGCGTTGCTGATATTTCAAAAACATCGCTTTCATATTTATATAAAATGAGCCATGAATTTGTCTTTATTAAACGTTACACGCTGATCGTTCTTAATAAGCTTATGCGATTGTGATAATTTTTTTTTTTTGAATGTTGCTAGAAAGTCTGTTTTTAGTCGTTATTCTTTTCATTAAACCATGAACATGACCGAATTTCTGACACGCGGCGTGCTCCTTTAGCACGTATTTCTGTTTTTAAAGCCAGTGCCTTTGTTTAATTTCCAGGTGTGTATCGATATAAAAATCACAGGGAACAAAAAGCAGCATAAATCGTTAATGATAAGAACGTAAACCTATTTTCCTTCAATTATATGGCTCTGTTCAAAAATCTACTAGGAGGTAACATCCGATGACCTTTTCGAATTTCTTCCGTCATACTACAGAAATACAGATTCAGTTTCAATTTCTCACAGCGTAGGATTAACGCAATACGTTTATTACCCAATTAATAATTTCTAATTTTATGGCTGAACGTTTGGAATTTATTTTCGAAATTCAGCTAAATCTCTTCTCTATGCATGCTTAATATCTCGCAGTCGTTCAGCTTATCACGTGACGTCTGACTTTTCCGCATAAAGAGAAATTAATAAGTCTTCAATACATACGCATCATATACATAGATATGTAATATATATATATAAATACATATAAATGAATCTATCTACGATTGCGCAAAACAGTGAATGTGATCTCAGAGGTAACTTTCCAGTAGAAATGAGACAAGTTTGTTTTCTTCGCTTTTGTAGATTTTCAGAATTTGCATGTCTTCCCTGTGACAGGAAATTTAGATGTTGACCACATGCAAAATATGCGGAAATTGCATTCGGCTAATCGGGTTACGTTCAGTGCGCCACTTTACCGCTGATCTAGGAGGGGGGAGAGAGAGACAGTGAACTCGCCAGATAACACGCGACGAAACAGCGCTGCGCATGCGTGACGGGAAAGCTGCAGGGGGAGAGGCAAGACATGTTGCAATATTTAAGAGGACACAAACTCCTTTCACTTTACTGACATTTGTTTGCTGTCGGAAATTTTCTGATGACTTTCACGGTTATCAGCTGCGTCGAAATGATGACATCGTCTGGGGCGTCGATTTGAAAAGGTGGCGGCACTCACAACACCAAGCCCTTATGAGCGCATTGTATCAGCTTCCGAGACAAGAATGACACAACAATCCCTTCAAAAGCGTATCTAGTCCAAGCCATTCAAGGAGAAAGATTGCAGTATACCACAGCATGAAAGTTTAACTGGTTTTACATGTTGTGCCGTCTATCTCTTTTATAGACTGTTTTCAGTAAGCTTTATGAGATAGAAAGCAGCACGCCTTGCACGTCAGATGAATACGATAGAAACTTGACACACATAATTTTGGTTGTGTTTTTTCTCGGTATCTGCGCATGAAAATCGAATAAATTGACGGGATATATCGAATTGTGATCGTGATGAACTACACAACACAATGTCCTGTAAAGCCTGCTAAGTGCGTCATTCGGTTCATTCGCCGGAACTGACGAAGACAGGTTGACTTTTTGCAGTTGAGTATCTGAACAGAATTTCTCAAGGGGAGCCCAACCTACTTGAGGTTACCTGTTTGTTTGTTTGTCTTTGTGTGTGCTATGTGGGTTAACGCGTGCGCCAAACACCAACCGACTGTGTACATTATGGTTGTATATTCGCGGGAACCTCACCGGTACAGCGGGATGAGTTATCATGCAATGCAATGCGGGTACAAGACAAACTATATATCCACATTGCATTCCGACATATAGCATGCGATGCGGGTCTAACACCAGACTGATCCTTCCTTTTAACCAGCCTTAAGTCCAAGCCTCGCCCGATGCGTGCTTTAATTATGATTAAAATCTTATAATTACATAATTACACCCATATTCATATAAGGAAATTTAAAAATCTCGTTCTTTACTTCAGCGACTTTAACTAAAGTATTTTTACTGTATTGCAATTAGATTAATGAACACGACGGACCATGTTATCACTCAGTTCACGAACGTGCGACGGGTTTTAACGTCTGTACACGGTATCCATCGACAGATCAACTTTTGATGATACATAATTTGCCAGGTATTTTATGAGTAGGTGTTGGTAACTATTCCTGTGGCCTTTAGAGCGTACGTACTTTTCATGTGTATAAAAGGCGGGAACGAGACAGTCAAGATTATTATGCTATCGAAATTTGTAGCACTTTTGGCGCGTAAAGCCGACCCGCACGACGTCCATTCAGACGCTCAAAAAACGCAGTGGAGTAAAGTGATACTGAATAAGAGAAAAGTGAGCAAAGGTTGAGAATACTGATTATGGAAACACGGACGTTCCTTCCTGCCTTCACAATGAAAGAGTCCCTGTTTCAAATACCGCTCAGCCCCGATTTATCGGAGATAGTAGTCATTTCTCACGCTCTCTTCTCGTGTGGGTGGTTTCTCGCTCACGCTGTCTCAGCAAAAATTGTCCCGCTCGCACTCCGACAGTGTAACTCAACCATGGCCCCAGAAGAAAGCGTATACGACCAAACCGGCTGCCGTCTGGTTTGCTGTTGGCTGTAATTGTCCTGTGGTATTTTCTGTACGGTTCTACAGACGAAAGGTTAATTTCTTTCCCTTGTGCCTTTTCCTCGATATTAAAAACAGATGTTTGGAGTTCATAAACTGGCGTCTCGGTAGCGCTTAGACCGGCTACTTAAATGCCTTCATTAATGTGTCCGAGCCGGAATTCAATATCCGACTTTTGCGCCAAATGCAAAATTATCCGAAGCTGTATTTTAAGCCGTTTTGAGAATTAACTTGTTAGCAATTGCTGAGGTCAGGCCACACGGGATTACTATTGGCCTGGTATGTTAGCCATGCCGTAATTAAGGAGGTTGATTATAGACTTTGCGATTACATTCTGTAACCGAAGGCGAATTAGATTGAGATGTCTAGTTGTCTTGAAAACAGTTTGTTTGCATTTATTAGAGAAAATTCCCTATCGGCTTTACAGCTATTTAATTTCTGTGCGGCAAAGCTTACGCGAGCTCGCAACACTATGAGCGCCTGGGCGGCGCTCACGTGTAATTATATTGGAATTCCTACGCGATAAAAATTCAACGCTAAGTCTGTGCCGTTAACTTTGCTAGCTTCCCGGGAAATTTTACATTCTGCAGAGGGCGGGATTGCGACATAAATTAATAACTCTATGAAGCACATGTTGAGTTGATAGGATAAGTTGTCTGAGTTGCAAAGTGCCGGAGTGGAGTCATCTTACCGGCAAACACCTCACGTAAAGTTTCGAACCGTGCCTGTTACCACTAACACACCCACCACACGTTTCCCAGAACGGACACACGACGAACTTAAAGCGCGCGCCGCGTAGGTCCTCACGCGAATGCTCCTCTGTACATTCGCCTGGCGGGTGACTGATTCCCGGCGTTAAAATATGCTCAGGTCCGGTGGCATGAGCATAACTGCCGATTAGGAAACTGACTCATCATTTCAGAATCTCTCTATGAAAATTATATTCCGCCGCTAGACTTCGGCTGGAGATGCCACCCAAGTTTTCGCCGAGCCCACCTTACAGCCGAGTATACGGTTACAGAAGCGACGCTAGTCTCTCCTACATAGGCGCAATGCAAGATATCGAAGCGTAAAGTCTGAGAATCTACGCTGATAGCGGGGCGCCGTACACCTGACGACCCCTCTTTCGAGGTTGTTCAGCATCACCCAGGCTGTTCGGTCAGAGGCGCAGAATTCTGTGCACGACTGTTGAAAGGGGTCAGCTGTGGGGTGCGAAAACTGCATGCGGTGTCTAAAATTGAACAGTCTAGTTGACGCCCGCATATATACACGATTTAAGAAAATGCGAGTCTTGAAATAGGCACTTGAACGCCTTCATCTCATCATAAAATGGCAAGCAGGATAAAGACGAACAATTTTACGACTGTCTCCTTTGGAAGTACGCGGCAAATGCAATTCACATGGACTGTCATTGAAAAAGCGATTCCAAACTAAGGACACTACGGATGTAGTTTTTTCTTCTCTCCCTCTCTCTCTGAAAGTACCAGCAAAAATAAGTCGATATCATTTTCGACTGTCAGTAGATGAAATAAGTGTGCTAATTCGGCTTACCTGTAAAATAAATAGTACCTATGGAAACGGGTTGATTGAAGAAAGACAGGGTAACGCTACCAGAGATGCGCCATGAGCCACACAAGACACGAGTTCCGTAAGAAGGGGGTTTATATAGCGCACAGCTGATCGGCAAACCAAGACTGTGAAGCTGTCTCGGATTGACGTCATAACCCCGGCGCCTGCGCAGAGACGCCGAACCATGATTTGTTGAATACATACCTGGCACGCTGTCTGCCTGTGGGCAGAGCGAATCTGGTGATTCCCAAGACCCTTGAGCGAGATTCACTTTCCGAATTGTGCCTTTTGGCGTGGCTATAATTAGAACATCAGCCAAGCAATCCGACAAAGCAAGACGGTGATCAGTTTTCATATTGCTTCAAAAAAAAGAACGCTTCAAATTGGTATGAACGCTGTTCAAACAATCTTTAAGGAGAAGTCCGCCGCCACCCACGCGACGCGTCATCGTAATTAATGAACTTTTAGCCGTTCTTCAAAGGAAAATTCGCCGGTGTCTTTGGGAATATTTGCCTATTGACATGGAGCTGCACCTAAATAGACGATTTTATCATGGAGAGGACAAGGCTGTTTCTATAGATCCCGGTATCGACCCTCACTGGCAGGCTAGGAGATATTAATTAATGAGCCGCAGAGACGAAATTATCATTCCTTTCATTCATTTTGCGTTGTTCTTGAGACTACTAACGTCACACGTGCAGAATCTTAGGGTTAACGATCTCGACTCCCATAATTGATTTATTTACAACACCGTGTTATCAATTATACAACTTGATCTATCAAATAATTAATATCTCTACCCACAATTCCAGGGATCCAATCAGTCTGCAAGGCTTCATTCGGTCTCTTTGCCTGCTTGTCAGCCCATCAACTGCTACATCCAGCCATTCGTCCACCCATTTATCAATCCAACATTCAATCTATCCGGCAATCCATTTGACTGCGTGTCTGACTGTCCTATCCACTTATCAGACTACCCTATCAATCCACCCATCCATACATCCATCCACACATTCATACGTACATCCATCCATCCATACATCCATACGTCCATCCATCCATCAATCCATCCATTCTTCCATCCATACATCCTTCCGTCCGCCCTACCATCCATCCATCCATTCATTCATCCACCCACCCACCAAAGTATATATAATTTTCACGCAGTGAAAAGAGTGGTATTATAACTACTTAGTAAGACAATTCACCAATCATGAAACACGTACATCCCTTCCCAGTTAATCCGCTTGATGGAAATTTTAAAGGAAACTGCCATTTTTAAAACCACGGAAAACGTACCTCTTACACCATTCTAAATTCTGGTTTTGCTTGCGACGAAAACACATCACCACTTAATTCATGCTGTATGTCCCGATATTTGATTATTTGAATTTCAAAACGAAGCGTGCGCCATCATAATCGAAAACTTACTCGAAACATCTGCGCCAATAATTGTTGGGAATAAAGAGCATGCGTCATAGAAAGCCGGTCTCGGCGGCATGACCTACAAATTCATGGCATAGACCTGTAACAGGAGCATGTATTAATTCTTCTCTCTGATAAGTTTACTACACTGAATCTCGTCAGTTACACTTTATGCCTTTGTAATGCCCTTCAATTGAAAGTCTTATTATTTCGTTATGGCATATATAGATACATAAATGCATAGACACATGCAAAACATACATACATACATACATACATACATACATACATACATACATACATACATACATACATACATACATACATACATACATACATA
The DNA here is from genome assembly GCF_041260155.1 of Ptychodera flava. Lineage (NCBI taxonomy): Eukaryota > Metazoa > Hemichordata > Enteropneusta > Ptychoderidae > Ptychodera > Ptychodera flava. Next base: position 28,854,510 of record NC_091929.1, read on the forward strand.
CATACACACATACATACATACATACATACATACATACATACATACATACATACATACATACATACATACATACATACATACATACATACATAGAGTGATACATATGTGTGTGTAAAAAGTTTGAGATTCGTGTTTCATGGCACTCACTTCGTTCGATTCTAATTAAATTACCAGCAAAGCTGTTTTAACAGTTTAGTGTATTTCCAGTAGTTTTGTCCTGTTTGTGAAATAGCGTTTCTTGTTCCACTCACAAAATAATCTCGAAATGCCTGACATTCAATTTGTCAATGCACGGTGTATCTGACGCGTTGTTTGTGGCAAGGCGTATGCTTCGTGTTGCAAACACATTCCAGAAACGGGAATAAGAAAAAATGTATTAAATTTCGTTTTACAGAAGCGGGATAATGGAAATATTCTCAACTGTTACACTATATCTGCTTTCAAATGACGTATTACAACATTTTATACAATACTTATCTTTTTCACGCATCTTCAGTTGCGTACGTGAAATGCTTAATGAAGTTCAATGGTGTCTTTTCTAGGTCAACTCAAACCAATCTTGTTGAAGTTAGTCACTGTGTTTTTATAATTTCCACTTCACTGAGGACAACTCAGACTAGCTGATGCACACTTTATGGAAGGAGTATTAGAATATTTTGACTTTTATCTCAGCCAACTTAGACCACACAATTTTCCCATTAATCGTAGGACCTATCGTACCGTAAGATTTGTACATTTCCCTTAAATGGCTGGATGCGATTGGGTCAAAACGTTACCGAGAACTAAACATCTTCGCCTTATTTTTTAGCCTTCTAGAGTAGAGAAGAACATGGTAATCTTGTAGTCATACAACGAGACGCCTTCCTTGAGCACTGTATTAGTCGTTTACACTAACCCAACAAAATTATTTCTAACCTTCCTTATATTGAAGACATTTATGTGAAGATTAAATATGCTTTTCTATTGAAATTGTTTGACATAGCGTGCCACAGGCCGCTACACGAGTGGTAATTTTCGTGCCAAATCCGGTGTAAATGTTAATTTTGATCATTTTTTTCAAGGACAGGGCGCTGGATGAATGAGAGGGATCAGCTGTATGTGAAGTGACTTCCTGTTTGACAGAGCCGTTATATCCGTTTTGACAATCGTCCCATGGCGCTTTCTCCACAATTTTCATTTCAGCGCATTGCTTCTGGGATGACTGGAGGTGACCCTCAGATTCCGAGTGTGTGGGCTACGCTACACGTGGGACAGCGGCGAATGGTCTGACCATTGCAGAACTATACATCGTAAGTGTAAATTTTTTCGTGTTAACAAATCATCTTTCGCTCTAGTTCTTTCAAGAATGGGAACAAATTAGTCTTGGAAGTATGCCTATTCGAGTCTCGAGTACGCCATGTCAGACTTGAATTAGGTCAGCTACCAAAATTAATTTTCTTTCACCAAAGCCGCGCTCATAATCACGTGATCCTTAGAACAGGCGCGCCGATTACTGACAGGTCGCGACATGCTGCGACGTAAAACCTCACGAGTCATGGATGCCCGCACATTTGAATTTGTTGCAAAACTATGCAAGTGAGGCGCCAAGTACGATTCCGGTATCTGAGTGTCCGCGCCGTAGTCTGATGGCAAACCTCACGAGTCGCAGCTACTTGTATCTATAAATTTGAAGCAAAAATATGCAAACAGCGCGATTCAATCGTGCGATAACACTTTCACCTGCCGACAGAGAGAGAACGCTGAGACAACGAGTTTACGGAGGGTCTATTAACCCAACTAATATATTCAAAATAATTCAAATACATTCACAGATTATTTATGGTGCGTATCTTGCGTGCCTCGTGGCGCCTTCGTGGTCCACACTGATATGCTCATGTTTCATTTGTCTGGCTGTCTAGGGTGATTATTTTAGTGGAAACATATTTAATGAAATTACCCATATTAATGTGATGTTTCTTGATTCATTTTGCGTTCTGAAAATCAAAAACTGACTTTGCGATTTGACATTCATGTTTGGAGTGAAGTGCATCGTCACATGTGCACGGCCTTCTCTTTGATATATTGTTTAGAAAGAGTTCATAACGTATTTTTACTACCGAAGATGACGCCTTTGAGGGTTTACTTCACAATGATCCAATTCGAAGGAACTGTCGGATATTGACCGAATGTGTCAGCGCTAATGCTTGAGTTTGGATTTCAAATACATCGTACTTGCTCCATGTATGGTCGTCTGATCGGAAGATTACTGTTATCACTGTGGCAGTGGTCCATTGGCAACTTACGCACAGTTTGCTCGCGCAGTAGGTGGTGTCGTGTGCAAAAATAACCGCAGACGACAAAATCTGACATTATTGAGTGAGAGTCAAAACATCAGCTGACGGTTGAAAGTTAATCCTGGTTTAATGAAAGAAGTCAACTACAGACTTCGGTTATCGACATCTTTGTTAATCCATGTTCCAATGGATGACATTCTTGGATTTGGAAAGGTGAGAGGGCATGGGTAAATGTTGCTTAGCTGACGCTATCTCAGACTTTTGCCTGAGTACGCAAGATCATTGCGCTGCATACACCTGCCTCAATATCAGAACATGGTTTAAGAAATATTGTCAGTAGCAGAGGAACCTTTGCAGCAACGCTTTTGCTCATAACAACCTGATTAAACAAGCATACATAGATTTCTGCAAAAAGAACCGGAAAATAGAATATTGATGTAATTGATCATGATTATTCTAAATGATATGTGATTAAAAATTCAATACATATATAATATATGAAATGCGAAATGCTACAAAATATTGGAAAGGTTCATTTACGAAATGTACTTTACAAATTTTGGAAAGATTGATTGTTCTGTCCTTCTGTACTTATCAATCATAGAGAATGGCTGTCTTGTTATTAATTTTTTGTAAAGTCAGGGATAATGAAATATTATTAACAATATGACATAAATTAATTCTAAGACTGATATTGTGAATTTGCAATGATGTATGCACACATGCGTAGATGCACATACATACATACATACATACATACATACATACATACATACATACATACATACATACATACATACATACATACATACATACATACATACATACATACATACATACATACATACATACATACATACATACATACATACATACACTCTTATTGATTAATAACACTTATTGCAAACTATTTCGTTTCACAAAGTATCTAATAATCATCTGTTGCCATGCTATGATGTTTTTATTTAGATACAGTTTGATAATTCTTGCTTGAAGTACAGGACCTGTTTACAACAGACTTATATAACAAATATCTGCACGCATGTTCTTTCGCTTCAATATACGTACGCCATCCGTGTACGCCATTGGTTCATAGGCATGTGGCTCAAATCTTTACACTCCGAATTCTTGCGATTTGTTTTTGTATATATGGCTTGTGGCATAATAAGTTAAAGTTATGCTTGTCTCACAGAGGTATTTCAGAAACATTCCCCTTGTGCTTATTTCGGTAACACATCTATTTAGATGGTATACAAAGAAGAAGTACCTTAAAGGTATACTGTCACCGGTTCCAATTTGCCATAGTTTCCATGGAAAGAGAAATCTAACCAATCACAGATTTAAGCGGGTGGCCGCTTTTTAAAAACAGCGCCATCACATGGGCATTTTGAATACCAAGGAACGCCCCTTTGACCATATATGGGCATATTTAGATTACAGGTGGCTGTATACCTTTAAGGAGCAAAGAGCACTTTCGTCTTGAAAGAGAAATATACATTGTGAAACATTTACCATAATTTCGAGCTGGACAACTTTAGTGACCTTGAACTCCTAACGGACGTTAACATTTCTTGTGGTTTTGCCCTAGCGTGATATGGAGGCTACAATCTGTATACACATAAAACAAACAACAGACGCCAGGTTTAGGTCGTAACGGGATCGCGTGGTTCTGCAAGATGAATTTTACCAGATAACTCTAGCTATCATTTGGAAAGAAGAATGTTGCAATTAAAGGCATACAGTCACCTGTAATCTAAATATGCCCAAATATGTTCAAAGGGGCGTTCCCTGGTATTAAAAATGTGCATGCGAGGGCGCTGTTTTTTAAAAAGCGGCCACCCGCGTAAAATCTGTGATTGTTAGACTTTCTCTTTCCATGGTAACTGTGGGAAAATTGGAACAGGTGACAGTATACCTTTAAAACAAATAAGAAAATTGGTTCACAATAGTATTTAATACGTTTGTAAAAGTATGTCTCGTTCATTGAAATCATATCTAGCAAAACGCTACCTGAGCTTTAAAGCTTTAAAGTGCTTTGAGTGTAGATTGAGTACTTCTAATTAAAACAAAACCCTAGAAAATCACTTGGCTTCTGGATGACGTTACTGTCATTCAACCTGAATATTGCTGATTAGTCGCAGTCTTGTTCAGACGCAAATGCAGAGTGCACCATCCATGAGGATAATATAGTCTGTGTCAAGTGACGTTGTGATCCGATATTCTTCACTATGAGTGGGAGATGACGATTGAAATTCTCAATTAAGAGGATTTTATTACATTTATATTGTCAATATGGTTCTGCCAGTCTTTTTGTGATTATTGATTTAACTGTCAACCTTCTTCAGTGTTTGCCCTTGAGTCAGTCATTCAATTTCAATAGTACAGTGGTAAACAGGCTGGTCTTGGCCAGGTGGTAGGAAAACAGACTGGTCTTGGCCAGGTGTCGGAAAATAGACTGGTCTTAGCCAGGTGGCAGGGAAACAGGCTGGTCTTGGCCAGGTGCAGGAAAAGTGGTCTTCGCAAGGTTGCGGGATAACAGACTGGTCTTGGCCAGGTGGTGGAAAACAGACTTTTTTTGACCAGGTATAGGAAGCAGACTAAGTGTTGTAGCACATTTCATATCACTAAGATATGCAAACGTACTTTCTCCTCCATTATGGTCAATTTAATATAACTTTCGAAATATCTTGCAATAACTTTCACTTTTGTAATACTTTCTTGCATTTTTCTGGCAAATCACTTAAAAAGGCCTTTTTGCAACTTACAAACACAGCTTGAATGTGTGCAATAACTAGTATCACTGCTCAAAAAAATAGTCCCTTTTGTAATTCATTTGTCAACATTAACATTAGGTTTAATATGTTGTTTTAGGACCAATACTTTGTATAGCGATATTTCAGTGAGAATACCTTAGAAAGGTAAACGTTTGCTAGAACATATATATTTTAAAATATCATAAAAATATCATTGTTAGTGTTCTTAGGTTTAAAACTCTCCAATGAGTTTTTTTTCGGCACAAAAACGCGTAAGACACTATGCTTGCCGCTCTCACAGGTGAGGGCATGCTACGGAAGTACAAAAACGCTTACAGTGATAATTTAGTGAAGGGAAACTATGGGAAATGAATCGAAATGAAATGAGGCAAGTACATGGATAAAATCGATTAGTGTACTGAAAATGTCACATTTTATATTATGCGTCGATTTGATGTTGATTTTCGCGTCATTTTTCAGACATCTGGCACAGCCCCATCTTCAGATTGGATCCAGGGCTACAACTGTAGCAACAGCAATCGATCCACCCAAAGGGCATGGATGGCACAGATTTCAACCGTAATAACTTCAATACCTGCTACTTATGTAGTGCAGTAACCGGATTAATTATTTCCAGTTCGATTTCCTTTGCACAGTTCAAATGTGACATATCAAATCGCGATTACCTTGACGTGCATGAAGGTCAAGAGTATTATATAACCATGCATACATACATACATACATACATACATACATACATACATACATACATACATACATACATACATACATACATACATACATACATACATACATACATACATACATACATACATACATACATACATACATACATACAATATGTCTGTGTTAGTGAAATTTATAACTAACCTGTATTAGCAATAATAATGTTCGATACGTTAAATATATAATGGCAACTACAAGAACTTTTCTACGAGACTTAAGGGATCTTTACAAATTTATGATATTTTGAATCAAATATGGGAAGATCTGACAGGTTGTTTACACGTCAGCTGTTCCCGGGAAACCCTCATCTGTCAAGGATGAAGAAGTATTCTGTACATAAGCTGTCTAGACAGTTTTAGTCGAGACTGAGGATTTTCGAAGTGAAAAGAAGAGTCGCAGGTCTACTCCGCCACACTTCTCGTTCCGCCCTCTCAAGCCTTTCGGCTTTCTTTTGGTTTTAGATATTCGCCAAGGCCGTAACCTAACCAAATTGCCGAAGGGCAAAACCTAGCTTAGCTAGAATTTTGAGAATTTACATAAATTTACATGTTGACATAGTGGACAATTCGGGGGCAGCAGGCCTCCCCAACAGGCTAAGTCCTTGCTTTCCGGTCTGTAGATGGTGGTTTTTGAAGCACCAGCTGGTAAGACATTTAGATCCAAGTCATCCTGCTAAATGTTGAAAAATTATCCATGTGCTGACACTTCCATTCCTTCCACATTTACACATCTCTCAACACACACACACGCTTGACATTGGCATTGCTGTTAATGCATTGTGTTGACAAGGCCAATGTATGTATATAAAATATTTCAGTGAGAAGAGAAATGGTACATGTTTTCAAGCAGAAAAGCACTCAAACATTATCAAAACTATCATTGTTGGTGTTTTCAGGCATAAATATATAATGAGTCTTTTGTGGTACATGCCATATCACCAAACTACGTCTGGTCGTCTCTACATTGCAAACATTTTAGGACTTTGAAAGATGAATCATTTTGATTTTGAACCCACGTTCCCCGATTTCGATTCGGATGCTCTACCAATTGAGCCTATTGATCAGCTGATCAGCTCAAGTTTAAAGCATGTACGAGTTATTTTTTCAAACCCCAAAATCGCTGTAGTGTAGAGAAGCTCAAACGTAGTTGAAGTGAGATTTTTCTCATTAATTTCTACAATAATTTCCGCTACGCGATACTTTGGAACCTGTATTATTACAATATTAGAATACTTAAATAATGTCGGTTCCTCAAAACTACTTTTTAGTGAGAAAAATTGATGTAAAATCTGAGTTTCTTTAATTATTCATCAATAAAATGATGATAATTTACTAACAATTGAAATTTCCTCCGACATTTTCCCCGATTCGACTCTTCATTACTTTTAATTTCACATTTATATTCCATACGCCCACGATTCTGAAATATTCTGAAATATTTAGTTGCTGATTATTGATATTGAAAAATGAACTATCGTTTACCAGTTTTTATGATATTTTGACATTTCACAGATACTGCATAAAATATTTAACCATTTCCGTACGATATATATTAAAGCACCATTATATTGCGTCTTCTCAGTTTGGTCGAATCCTGTGACATTTTGGTTTCTCTGACTTTTTCCGATTCGTCACAATGGGTGCGTATAAAATGGTTTCGTCACAGCAATTAATATGAATAATAAGGAAGCCAAGTCTTACACTCATGCCTTGCTTGCTTTAAGAATCGGATATCGTACCCCTCCCCTCCCCAATTGCCATGTCGTTTGATTGTGAGTGACGTTTCCCCGTCGTTTATGGAATACATGGGTTGTCGGTGGTAATTATATTTGATGATGCTTGTTGATCTCCATCAAGTGAAGCTGGTGTTTTGTGAGCTGCTTCCTACAATCAAATTTGGTTCAACCACCGAGGTATTAGCGCGTGTCAACAACAGTCAGCGTAAAAGTGCACCTATTGTTACTGTTTAAAATACCGACAACTTGTCAATGAATTCTGTACCGTGTTAAAAGTTATGAACCCGGTTAAGTAGACCGCGTCGTCCTTCACTCGGAAGTGCGTGGGTTCATAAGTCTCGCTCAGTAAAAATACTCCGTTAACCGACCCAGAATCGATATTGTGTAGAGTATTTTAGGATTTCAGTACTCTACTACAAAAATTTCAATTTAGGCGAAAATTCACTTTATCTAAGAGATGAATATTCATGTCAAAGGTATAGTTCGGATAAGTTACAAAAACACCCATTTTATTATCCCTTTATTTATATGTGGTAATAAACCTTACAACATATATTGGTTTGTCAGCAAACTACTTGGGCTACCCATTCTAGTCTTTTAAACTAGCTGCAATCAAAAGAGATTCTCTGCTGACAAGGAGAAGTCCCTGAATCAGTGAGTGAATGAATGAATGAATGAATGAATGAATGAATGAATGAATGAATGAATGAATGAATGAATGAATGAGTGAAGGGGACGTACGATAGATGGATGGATTAACGAATGAATGAATGAATGAATGAATGAATGAATGAATGAATGAATGAAATGGTGAACGTACGGATTGATAGATGGATGGATGGATGAATGAACGATTGATTGATTGATTGATTGCTCCATTGATTGGTTGATTGATTGATTGGATAGTTGAACACACAGATGTATGGATTAATTGATTGATTGATTGATTGATTGATCGATGGATAAATTCATTCTGTGTTTATAAGACCACAGTTTCTCTTTATTTTTGAAAGCAAAGAAGACACATTTACTAAAGTGGGTCAATAAGCATTCGTTGTGTGATGCAATAACGTTTCTGTTCAGCCGACGGGTGGGAAAAGACACGGCATACATTCAATTGCAGATTGTTATATGCTAGCCGGATAAGACACATGCAAATACACTCTGCAACAAACCTAACATCAAAGACATGTTCTTTCCGGTCTAGCCTTCCTGGTCCACTCGCATTTCCGCGCAATGAAAGATATTATTAAATGAACATAAACAACAGCGCAAACAGTAATTTTCTTATCAAGATCTTTATCAAGTAAAGAAAATTAATGTTTTATCTAAAGGAAATAGACATGCGTACATTTTTATTCTCTCTCTCTCTAACGTTAAGATAGCTATTGATAATGATGATTTAAATTCATTAATGCATGGGCGTATCGATGATATCGTATTGAGTAGCTTACCTCATAACTCATCGTAAAATATGAATTTCCCGAGCGAACGTAGCATGCATTTCCTGTCAATCCCATGGCACCAACTATATGAGCCATTGATAAAGTGGTGAGTCGAACATTTACAAACAAATGACACATATTAAACAAATGATTTGTCATAATGGGCGATGAAATGTACCTATAAAGCATAAAATGTAAATGACGATTTCACACAGACTTGCTCATAGGCTACGTGCTCACGGAAAAAAACCTACGAGAATATTGTACCTGTCTTCAAGTGAGTCATTTTACGCAATTTCGTAACAACGCCTCGTTGATTCTATTATCAACGAAAAAATAACGTTTCTGACTTTTTTAATGCGACGTGGGCGGAATGATCAATTATGTCTCGTCTTGACAAAGACTGGTCAAATAACGTCTTTTACCCTATGTATTGTTTGAAACAGATTAATACTTTATACAGTTCCATTTTTGATGAATGGGTTTATATAAGTACAATTCTCGGAATGAAAGAATATTTATAGTATATATATATATATATATATATATATATATATATATATATATATATATATATATATATATATATATATATATATATACTGTGTGTGCATGTGCGTCATAAACAGTTAGTCGAGATACATTAAGTAAGGCGTATTTGTTAAATAAATAGACACTGTATATATAAGAGTTCAGTGGTTAGGTCCTGGATGTCAGAAAATGTTCTCGGCTTAAATGATGAGAAAACTGAATTCGTAATATTTTCAACCGTTACCGGTAATCAGCCTGAGAACGGGATCAGAGAAATTAGGGTTTGTGATACTTTGATTCCTGTTCACTTTAAGGCTAAGAGCCTGGGAGCCGCTCTCGACTCTAGCCTCACAATGAAGCCCCATGTTGGTCAGATCTGACGTTCATCCATTTTCCATTTACGTCGTATCGCACTGATTCGGAAGTACCTTTCTAAGTCTGCAACGGAGCATTTGCTACAACTCGTATTGATTCAGGACTTCCCAAATGCTTAATTAATTATTCAACGTATTTGAATATTGCTGCGAGAATTGCCACTCGTTCTAAACCTACTTCACATATCACACCGGTATGTAAGCAATTACATTTGTAACCTGTTTCTCAACGCATAATTTTTAAGATTTTAATTTTCAGAATCGTAATTTGAGATCTGCCGATCACATACTAAGAAATATGGCAATCGTGCTTTCAGTGTTGCGGCCCCCGTTCTTCGGAACAATCTTCCACTTGAGGTCCGATGCTCCCTTACTCTCTCTTCTTTTAAATCAAACCTTAAAACTCACCTCCTTAAATTAGCTTTCAGTTAATCTTTGTACCCTATGGCGGTGATATAAGTTTACCAGGTGAGTTGGTGTACGAAGTGGGTTTTTTTTTGACATTTTAGTGTGAACTTTTCTCGTTTTACGTGAGTCTTTTACATTTTTAAATAGCAGTGTAATTTTTAATGTAGCGTCTTTGATCACATTTATCACACTGGATATCGCCGCTCTATAAATAAATTATTATTTCTATTATGAAAGCGTGTGTTCAAATACATTCTATTTCGTATGTATCTACATACTTATCTTTTTTATAGACTTCATGACTGACACACTTCGTTGACTTTATCAACACTACCCTCACTTTATAAAATATCAATTTGTTGTTGAAGATTGCTTAAGCAAATTGTTAACTTCCTGCAGTTCCACTTTTGAACAAAGGGACACTTTCTGGACAATAATCTTTGATAAAGCCAATGGAAATTTTGCTGTCACTTTATTGAATTTAAATCGAAAGAGACTTTGCTATATATATTCCACTCAATTTGTCAAACCAGTACGTTTTATTATTTACAATATATTTTACAGGATAGCGAATGTAACTTTCAAGAACCACACGAACACGCAATATCTCAAGAATTGGCTTTCAATTAATACAAGTGTTCTTAGATGCTTAAGTAAACTATTTATTGACTTTTGGTCAATGTCTTACAAAGTCTCTTAGATTAGGCCTTCAACCATTTAAACCTGTTGTGCTATGTCAATCATTTTGATAGTTTCTCCTGACCTGTATTCTCAAGTTATGTACTTCTATTAGTTTAATTGTGTCGTGATTCTTCTCTTATTGAGGAGGAACAAAACAACAACAACAACAACAACAACAACAACAATGACGACGACGACGACGACGACGACGACGACGATGAGCACCTCTAAAGAGGAACATCTTACGCCTGCAATACATATACGTCAGGATGTCAAATTTGTTCTACGTCAGAATACTGCCGGTTGTGTTTTTGACAACAATGTGATCGTACTATCACTTCAAGAAAATAAAACCTATAATTGAGGCTGACATTTTTCATGAATAGCTGTGTTTTTTTCGGGTTGAATTTAAGGACAGAGTTCAGTCTTCGGTTATGATACCCCTACGTGTGTACAAAAATAACAGTGGCCGACGGCTATCAACGAGATGTGCGTGTCTAGCCTAAAGCGTCCAAAACAACATATTTGTGTGTGGAATTCTATAGGAAACATGCAAAATGTAGACCTCTTCCCGCAGTAACAAGATATAGGAAGTCGTCGCCATTGCCTGTTCCCGTGTGATAGCAGACCGGACCACACAGTCGTCCGCCAAGCGTGCTGTACCACACGTATGCAAAACCGCCATTTTCGTGTTCTATATCTCAGGCCTTGTATTCGTCAACGACAGCGTGTTGTTGGTTTTTTGGTAAGGCCGTTTTTGGCGCCATGAAGGTACAACACTGTCTTGTGTATGTCTAGATGTATATTATGCGACGGCCATAATATCCACCAGTGTTCCAAACAAGAAAATTGTGGCCGCCTTGTGGTCGAATGCTCCTTCGTCAAGGACAGTAGACTAAATTGTCTTACTAGTTGCATGTTTGCTGAGAAACAAAAGTATACTAATGTTCCTGTAGTGTTTAAGAGAGGCGACGTTAAGATTATACCAGTCAATTTTATGTGTAATAACATTATTAAGCCCTAGTTATATTGGATGGCATACATCTACTCGTATATTGTTTCAACTTCAGCGTTTAATGACAACTAGAATCAAAAGCGGGGTTGACCTAAATATACACGACAGAGGAGCAACGTCATTATGCGCGTAAAAACAAACAATGTTGTCAAAAACTTCTAATTAGAGATTGTTTACATCAACAACCAATGAAAATGTTGATTTGGGAAAGTGTCTGTATCTGTAAATACCCATCACTCATCTATTTCTGGTTTTGTCTATTTCGCTTTTTGCCAAGTCATTTAGCGTTGAAGTTCGAGTGAAAAAATCGAATGAAATATGAAGTGTTAACGGTATACAGTATTTGATTTAATCAGCATCGGTCGTTGCAGACCCGTAGAGGAGTATTTTTTCCCCATTTTCCATAATTTTCTATATTTAATCAAAATATTTTAACTGCAATGATTCTTTAAACACCAAAGGAGTGAAATTAACTCTGTAGGCAGGACCCTGAAAATAGAGTTTTCTCCAGTTATCCTGTATTCGACCATGCATTGTGTAGTAAACTATGAACATATCGTCCAAAGCGACTGACAAAGTCTCTACGTTAGATTCAATTCACTCATTTGCTCGAATGAAGCCGTTTCCGATTGTTTCCTAGGGTGTTTTTTCATTCCTGCAATTGTACGGACTCACTGCCGGGTATGATAAATGAGGTCACACGCGTTGAACCTTGGCAGCCATTCATCAAACGCCTCGGATGACCTTGGTCGTCCGAGCCGCCACCGGTCGTGGTTCACACCCTCACAAGGCCGCCTGATCCATGCGTCGCATTACAGGGAAGAAATCACGCAAGTATTGGTAGTGAAATATGTGTACATCTGACTGATATTGGAAAAGCAATAAATTTTAGCTCCTGGACTAAATTCGTCAGTCTCAGAAGAAGAAAAAAACACGTTTGATAAAAATTCTTCTTTTTTGGACAATATGTAAAGCCCCCTTTCGCGATAGTTCAGCTATCAATTAATCTATTTAAGAAAGCAAAATCCGCATTGCACGAATGCATCCATATACGGCTTTCGAATTTCTGTATACTAGAAATAGCATTTTTAGATTACATAGATTATTCCCTGAGCTTTGCCTCTGGAAATGGAACAGAAATACCGGGAAAATTATTCCTTGTTTGCAATTTTTATGTCTGTTTTTTCTGCTTGTACTTTCATGAACACGAAACAGTCCGAAGTACTTCTGAAAACTCAGAGTTCATATATTGAAAAATTTGTACGTTTCCTGAATATATCATAATGTTCCACTTTGCTTCGGTTCGGGACAAAATTTTAGGCTGGCTGAAAAGCGAACGCCTGGACAATGAGCTTTCAGTTCACTCATAGCTCAACAATGAACATCCGATGTAAATTGAAAGCCGTTGCTTAACCCTTTGAGCGCCAAAGTCAACTTTTGTCGCCTATATAAAATGTACCTCAGGCGAATTTTTTAAGGACTTTTGCCAAAATTCTGATGAAAACCTGTAGCCAATGAAATGTGATGTCCATTTGGTCCAAAATAATAACAAAATTACTGTAAAAATCATAAGAATTGTTAGAATGTTGCACTAAAATTTTGGTGGGAAAAATTACAACACTCTAAGGGTTAAAGCTATCTTAGCCGGGAAGAATAGTTACTTCGTTCCTTGGAATCTACGCTTCTTATTTAGTCAATTTTCAATTGCTTTGTTGTTGTTGTTGTTTTAGTGTTGTTGTTTTAAATTTAGTAAATACTATAATTGATTAACTTTTAGGGCATTACCATCGCGCTCATTTCGTACTTTTTTTGTTATCTTCTCGGAGCATGTAGAAATGTTCAGAATTTGTTCTGTCAACACTGTCTGTATATGTAATACATTTGTTAATTGTTGACAGCTTTTATAATCTAGACTCCAAGTCATCAGTAACAATGTAACTAACGGGAGTATGCTGCCGCTGTAGCTTTCCAAAAATAATCTGAGGAACAATATTTTTTCTGGCCAACTGCGGTCGAAAGAGGGTTTGCCCAAAATATAGTGTTTTGGGCGGGGAAACAGGCGTATATTCTTGACATTATAAAATCGATGAGAAATACTATAATAGTGTATGACGATTCTAGTAATTGGATCATCTTTTCTCCGCCGACTCTCAACAGATTGCAAGCTTCTTTCAGACTGCGACGCAAGCTGTTTAAATATGTTGAGATCGAGGGAATTTCACAGAATCGTGCCGTCACAAGTTAGAGTAATGCGTTCAAGCAGGGGGAAAGTTGAACCAGTCCAAGATTTAACTCGTTCTGCGGTTTTCAAAGAATTCAAAACCCCAAATATGAAACCATTTAAACTTTAACTCCTCGCCTTTGGAAGAATACTAGCCTTTGTTGCACAAAGTTGTGACTGAGACCAGCTTGTAAGAATAGTTGAAATTCCAAGAGATTAGAGAGACGATTCCCGAGACGTCGCGGGCGTACTTGTCCCAGTGTCCATGCGGTGGTCGGTGATAATGTCACCAAAGATGTAGGTCGGGTCAGTGAACAAGATCAAAGATAGCGCAGGCGAAAAACGCGCGTGGTTTCACACACTGGACGATATTCCCATGTCTTAAAATATGCGCCTTATTTCACCGTTCCGAAGTTGCTCGACTGGTCCAATGAGCTCCAGAAAAGATTGGCAGCATTTCTTGATGTCCGGAAGACAGTACTGCCAAATTGAATGCCAAATATTTCAGAACGCGATTGATCAAAAGGTCAAAATTTTCGGAAAATTTGCAGAAATGATGCATATTGCGATATTATAAGCTTTGGTTTTTTACAATGTTTTGATAAAAAGTCAAGACCTATCTTCACAAATTACGAAACGTCGACGTAACGTTTGCCCTTGGGACTGCTTGGAAGGAATCTTGTCCACTTATTCCGGACAAAATGTCCTTTTCTCAAAGAAATCTTTGCTAGAATTATGCAACGATGCGGCTTGCATGACAGTAGGTCGTTAAATTCTCTCGTCTTTGGTTCCTTGAATCCATCGTGTTTTACCGAATCTGATCAAATATGAAATATTCAAAACCCGCTCGCTTTAAAAGTGACGTTAACGTTTAGATATACACTTAGTTTATATTTTACAAGGTGAGACGATCTGACGTCTTGCGTAAAAGCTTGACACGTATCACACGAGACCTACAGGGTAGCAACCTTAAATGTCTAAACTAAAATCTACTGCTTCAACCTCTGTGACTGCAACCTTACAGAATCTTTAGGGATTTAGAGTGAGTCCACGAGTTGGTTTGAAATTATCATAATGATAGTTAATGCTTTGCTTTAGTTCCTATGCGCACAATTTCGGAGCGAATCTACAACCTCACCAACGTTAAATACTTGTCTGACGCATGTTTCTTCCAATTTAAGCTAGAATGCGCCTCGGGGACACACATTTAGACTATCAAATTTTTGCAATTCTTTTCTGATCTACCACTCATGGGGGATCCTTTTAAAGCTTTTGATGAAAGAAAAGTTTTTACAGTCTTCGTTTTTGGAAAAAATTGAAAATTCTATAAAATCCATTGGGTTAACACAGGAATGGCGGCCATTTTGAATTTCAGATATTGGAATGGCGGCCATTTTGAATTTCAGATATTGGAAAATGTTAGGTAATTTGTTTCTCTAGTACCTAACTTTGCACTGTTGCCCTGATTTTTATACTTTGATTTGGTAAGATGATGGTGATAAGTTTTATTGAGGAAAGTCTGATCATAAGTTTAAGTCTTTCACTTTCGAGGTGCATACTACCTTGGTAAATGAGCATGCAAATTAGAGTGAGCAGAAACACTCACGCTCTGTTGGGTAATAAAGGGATTTCTCGGGGATGGACCAGGAGATCTTAGGAGTAGTTGTTTGGAACGCGAATATGTATTTTCTCCGATCTAGATCTGATATACCGTGTTTGTATTGTGTATAGGCAGAGCATACACACATTTTCCATCGAATTATAACTTTTCTAACTTTCAAGGGTTTTGAAAAAAATTTTTTTGCATAATGGGCGGATCTAATATTTTACAATCAATTGCTTATTTAATTTTTGACAACCCTGCCCCAAGATTGGACGAATTCGAAGACCACCATACACTGCTTGCTAAGTGCAGGAAACGAGGTAAAGCGGTCTGTATTTTCAAGGTAACTTGACCACAATTAACCATGCTATCGCATAACTGGGCACGTTCCTGGATGTTCGCTGACCATTGCACGTTCCGAGGCTGTGACATCTCTGTAGAGGTCACCTCGGTGCATGCTTGGGGCGAGGTCAATAACTTTAGCCCGCCATGTTTGATTCGAGAGCACAGGCAAAGCAAAGCAACAAACTATAGTTCACTACTAAGATGGTTGCTCTGTCCTTTCGGCACCACCATCATCATCATCATCATCATCATCATCATCATCATTGTCATCATCATCATCATCTTCATCATCATCATTGTCGTCGTTGTCGTCATCATAATTATCACATATCATCATCGTCATCATCATCATCGTCGTAGTCGTCGTCGTCGTCATCATCATCATCATTATCATTATCATCATCTTCATCATCATCATTATCAACATCATCATCATCATCATCAATTATTAATGTATTACATATCTAAAACTCCATTTTTTAATTTAATTTTATAACCGTTTAGCCAATTTGTCCCTCTAGGTACTTATCAGTTTATCTATAATTCGTCCAGGTGTTCTCATTCTTTTCACTTTGATGTTATTTACTTAACTTTGCTCAGACACACTTACTCGTTTCGTTTAATTAAAGATTTAGTCTACGCTGCGCTTTGAGGGACTGGCACAGTTTAAATATTTGATGTACATTGCAGTCACGCCGCCATCATCCCACGGCTGCGTAATTGACCCCAGGTAGTCAGTCAATAATTCCATGGGCCGTCAAACTTTCAAAGTTTTTGAGAAAAGACGTGATTGCCTTTCCACTCTATATAATACAAGGCCTTTGGTTATATGTGTCCAACGGACCCTAAAAGCTCATTTGAACAACAAAGTGACAAGGAACATGATTGAATGAAGAGTGAGTCGCGTCGGAGGTAAATTTACCATAGCTGTTGATCAGGTTACGCGCCAACTTGTGCATGCGCCGTTGGACACTCTGTCTGTGTTCGTCTGGTGAGGTTTTCGGGAGTGTTTTTTTAAAGAAACCGTTAACCTAGTTTGGTTAGGGTAGCTTTACTCAATGATTCAATTTCTCGACATTTGTAAATCTATACACATGGAGTAAAATTTCTCTGTTTGCTAATGTAATAATTTCCATTATTGTTACTTTGTTTGTTATCGCGGCTGTTTATCATATAATGCGGTTGAGACTATTTCAGATTAACTGCATGAGATTAACAATTATCAAGGATTAAATACTAACAGATTCTAAATCTCTTGTAATTATCTAAGTGCGTGCTTCACTATTGTTACAAAATTAATTGATGTAAGATCATCGTTTTATGCGAACGTAACTGAAATGGTGTAATCGAAAACAAAGAATAAACTATATATGCAGATTGCTCTCGTATTTCGTGATAGGATGGTGATGATGATGATGATGATGATGATGATGATGATGATGATCATGATGATGATGATGTCGACGACGACGGTGATGGAGCCGACACTGATGATTGGCTATTTTAAATACACAACTAAATTTGATAACCTTCGAAGCTTTTTTTACCTTCGATGGTTTTAATAAAGCGTTTTATCTTTTTTATATTTTATAGGTCACTGAGTCGTCACTGGTTCAGTATATCAACGCCGCGTAACGTGTTAGGGCAGATATGAATCCCATAATTACACCATACAATACCGACGGCGAAACTTCGTGAATTGTTGGCATATGTTTTTGCCGTACCTTTTTTCTCCAGCGTTCGGCATCTCAACGGTATCTGGTGACTTTTTATCAAGCTAAAGTTGTTTAATAACTAGACGGTGATGGAACCAACAGCGATGTGTGACGCCGCAGTGTCAGACGAGTGGTGTTTTTTCTCACAGTGCAGTATGGAACAGGTGAAATATGTACACTGCAAAATATTCTTTGAATCCCTCAGAATGTCTTTCTTGGAATTTCTCTAAAAACTGCCCTAAGAAGTAAGCAATTAAAAAATCCATTTCAAAATTCTCGTCTTTCGTTTCAAAGTCATAATTAAGGCGCTTGACGTCATAGTATGAACCGTAAGTTGACACGTGACTTCAGGCAGACGACATTACATCGATCTCCCGCACTATTTTGGAGGCTAGAACCTGCTCTCCGGTTTGTAGCAAGTATGTCGTGCACCCAATTTTAGCCTGTAGTGTGTCTAGTGGCATATGGTTAGTCAACATTAAGAGCATAAGAATAATTTTTTGTTGTAACCTGAAAAGTCAATTAATTAATACAATAATGCGTACTGCAGTTGCGTGATTGTTTTCTCATTAATTTGTTCATTAATTATGACTTTATTGCCTCTTTTCGTTTACATTGACACGTCGTTTTATTCAACATTTGTAGCCAACGTTGGTTTTGTTGACACAGCTTTATTATTCGCGAAATTTCAGCCATAGTGGCCCACATTGACAGCCAGTCTTAGTTCACAGAAAGCATATCAATATCACCGTTTAATTTCAGAAATGTGGAATATTTTCGTTTTAACGAATAAAGCACCGCTAGCTTATAATTTAAATCTCTCTCTCTCTCTCTCTCTCTCTCTCTCTCTCTCTCTCTCTCTCTCTCTCTCTCTCTCTCTCTCTCTCTCTCTCTCTCTCTCTCTCTCTCTCTCTCTCTCTCTCTCTCCATCCATAACTCGGAACTACGGTAGTGCAATCATCGGTTTGATCTCAGATTGATAAAACCCAAAATAATTGATTGCTGAAATGGGTGCATTACTCAGAAAAAAGCAGACGAACCTATCGCCGCCCGATTAACCCCTATTCTTACATTGTTCTGGTAACATTGACGTCGTCGGCTACAGACAAGCCAGCATTTAGCACGCAGTCAATCTACTGGTAAAGCGAAAGGATTTTTTTGGTACAGATAAGAGTGGTCCTACACCAACAAGAGGGAAGTGATGAATGCCTAATTCGCTAGATTGGGTTCTGCCATGTTGAACTGCATTGATGACGTCATGATTGCGGCCAACATGAAAAGGGAGACGCAATGTGCGCGGGAAAGAACATCGTCTTTTCCTAAGTACACTCCAGAAGTGTCTCTTTCAGAAGCTCTTCTATGACCCCTGAGGACTTGTGAGCAAACACGTCTTAAAATTTTGTTGGGTCAATACGGCGCCAATTTATAACGCATCGATTTCCCAAACGTGACACAATTCGTTGATTTCTATAAATAAGCAGTATCCCTAGGGATTTCATGTGTACCAAAAACCAATACGGTAGAGGCTTGAGTCGACAGATTTGTTCAGAGTTAAGCCCCAGGACTCACGCACACAGAGTTTTATTCGTGTGCATCTGGGTAAGCGTTATTACTCCCATGTCTGTGGGCGCTCTTGAACTTGAAAATCGGGGTCAACGTCGGACGGCGGTTTTATGAAGAAAATGGTTCTGGTCTGCCGACCCGGGGTTAATGCAAAGTTACGACCGTGACGTTGATTATAGAGACCGACAACCGGATGTACTGTGATTTATAACTAAAATCGTATATTATATTAACAAGGGTTTTTGAAGTCATATAGTAATGGCCGATCGAATTATGTCAATAAAAATGTGCTACAGCCGGAAAGCGCTTTCTATCTTTCATTTTTCTTTCTCTATTCAGAAGTACATATGAACTCATATTCTCGCTTTCTCTTTATCGTTGTTAAATTCGTGCACAAAGCAAGAAACTTCCCTGTGAGAACTTTCTTTCTCTTTGCAAAATTTTCTCCCTGGGTACGCTCTCTCAAATAATTTCTTGCGTGCTAACGGCCGCAAGAAAGATAATACGATGCGGCGTTTTTTACAGATATATTCACTGATCTTGTTTCACCGTACAATTGACGTTCACCGACTTTCATTTAAGCTAGTTTGCTCAAACATTCCATAACGAAACTTAAAGGTATGCAGTCACCTGTAATCTAAATATGCCCATATATAGTCAAATGGGCGTTCCTTATTATTCGAAATGCCCATGTGAGGGCGCTGTTTTTAAAAAGCGGCCACCGCTGAAAATCTGTGATTGCTTAGATTTTCACTTTCCATGGTACTGCGGCAAAATTGGAACAGGTGACAGTGTATCTTTAAACCGTTCGTTAGGGCTCAATGTGCAAATTTTGTTCTAGAGAAACAAATAATTCAAATTCAAAATGGCCGCCATCCTAGTGTTAACTCTATGGAAAAAATGCACGTTCGATTTTCAAAGAAAGACGGTGAAACCTTTCAAAAAAAGCCTCCACAAGTGCTAGGCCATAAAAGTATTGACAAAGTTTGTGGATCGAAAATCTGCCCCAAGGGCGCATTCTACCCTAATTAAAACTGTGGCAATGCAATCCAATCATATTCATCGTCGCTGAAATCATTCACGCGTCTTTCACGGCTATCAAAGTTTCATTCATCTGTGAAAAGTCAAGCATTAACTTCTTGCATAAACCGTGAAGGCCTTTCGATTGTGAGGCCAAAACCTGACTCATAAAATTATTATCCCTGCATGTAACACTTTGAATAAACTACTTTCGTGTACTTGAGGACAAAATGAATTTTTTTTAAATGCAACGAAACATATGTCATTATTGTGGTATACAGTGAATATTTACATATGCCTAAATCCAGGAGAAAAGTGCTCATTATATTGTACAGAAATAGGAAGGACTATCTTCATTGATCAAAAGCAACGGAAAATGGTAATTGATCCCTGCGTAATAGGACAATATCACCTCCTCAAGTCTTGGCCCTGTTCATGACAACAATCGAAGGGGAATCATTAGACAATGTCGACCTTGTCGTCCAGGTTATTAAAATTCTAAAATCCTTGCAAACCGTTGCTATGCAGGGGACAATAATATGTTTACCGTTTGCATCAACCGTTTGCGTAAAATTGACGTCATTTCACCATTCATCGTTTTCCTGTTTTACTATATTTTTTCATTAATCGAACGGAAGGTGAATTTATTGTTTTCTTCCATCGACGAAGTCGTATTTTAAAGTTCTTACGTATTTCTGACCTCATTTGAAAAAACCCCGCCCGACTGTCAACCAAATTTAGCAAGGGCAAAACAAAATCAAAGCTACAACCGCTCAGCAATATTCATGAAAGACATGATAAGGTATATATGTTACGGTACAATGCGCCTCGGGGACACAAATTGGACTCTCAAACTTTTACAATTCTTTTCTGATATACCACTTGTTGGGGTTCATTTTAAAGCTCGTGGTGGAAAAAAACATTTCACCCACTTAGTTTTCCGAAAATCACAATTTTTAATTTTCTCCATGGAGTTAACACAGGGTGGCGGCCATTTTGAATTTTAAATATCGGTAAATCTTGAGTTATTTGTTTCCCTTGTACCAAAATTTGCATTGTGACCCCCCGATTTTTATTCGTGATTTTGAAAGAGAATGGTTGAAAGGTTCATTTAGGTTAGCTTGAGCAAATGTTTAAAAGTAAGTCTTTCGTTTTCGAGGCGCAAACTACCTTAAGGAAGAGATGAACATATTGGCATGTACCCCTCTCCACCAAAACAGTTTAAGTAGAGTCTTGCAAAGCACGACGATATCGATGCACCCACTTTCATTTTCTCTTTTAAGGAAAGAAATACTAATATTTTTGATGAGTTTTTTCATTATTTTTATTTTGTTTGTCAATTGCAAGTTATTTTCCTACTTCAACAAGAACATTGAAAGACCATCTATTTAGCTTGTTATGGGGTCTGTATGTGCAAAACGTACTGATATTGTTTACACTTGAATTCTAGTCAGGACCAGAATTCACTTGTCATCAATAACAATGCAGTTAACACATGTACCGACTGAGTTGACAAGCCGAATACTGTGTATCTCAACATGCTTTGGGGAGCAAAAAATTATGGTTGGCAATAAAAATAAAAGTAGTGATAAAATCATCTAAAGTTAGCATTACTGGCCCTGTGAAAAAAGGTTTTTACAAAACATTTGGCAGATGAGAAGATAGACCTATATAAGCCTCTACACTTGTGAAAAATACAAAAGCAAATATATATATATATATATATATATATATATATATATATATATATATATATATATATATATATATATATATATATATAGGTATTCTTGACTAAATTGGTGGACGAAATTTTGACTGCTGTAATGATTACTTTTGAAATGTCAAAGTCTAACAAACTAACACCACTCCCGATAATTTTATCGGAAATTGAACAGCTGGTTCAATAGAGAGACTAAGAGAATGATTCACCACACGTTTGCCATTTCGCCTTTGCAGGTAGCCATGGCAACAAGCGACACTCGTTATTCGTCGGGACCGAAAAACCAACATCAAATCGCTTTGCTTGGATCAACAATTTTAAAATGAAAGCGAACCCCAACACGAAATGTCACTCATCTGAAATCCATCTCTGCATCGTTAGCAATTTGTCTTAGGCAAAACAATTCTCGAGTCAGCAAGTCCATTAAGGCGATTGTTTCGCTTCCGTGCCGTTGCCAGGATACCATTGTATCGCGAACGCGATCGATGGCATCTTTAAACGTTTACCGAGCAATCACTTAATTCCGATCCGTCACGTCAATATTCAAACAACAATTTAATATGTGTGCACTGCCGAAACGGGCGCTTTATGAGACCTTCTGTCAACAGCGTTGTTCAAACTCGAAAATTATAATTCAAATAAAACTGCTAGTGACTAAGTCTAGTGAATCATGAGGCAAAAATAGACCAGTAGGTCATTCTAATATTTATTATCTTAAATCAACTACAATTGCCTTATGATGTGGTTTACACTCTCTCCAGTTCCTTTGCTGTGTATCAATACGTATTTCCTGTACTTCGCATATTTATCTATTTACGCATGTTCCGACGAGGGCCATTC
The DNA here is from genome assembly GCF_041260155.1 of Ptychodera flava. Classification (NCBI taxonomy): domain Eukaryota; kingdom Metazoa; phylum Hemichordata; class Enteropneusta; family Ptychoderidae; genus Ptychodera; species Ptychodera flava. The sequence goes on from NC_091929.1 coordinate 28,877,502, forward strand.
AAGTTCATTTTTCAATGCGCCACTCATTATTGGTCCTGTCTTTCACAAAACCTTTCGCATAATGTAAATTAGGACACTTCAATGTTTCGACGAGCCATACCATACCCATTGTCTTTGATTCATTCATTTGCTTGGCGATTTAAGAATTTACATATTGAATCATTCAGTTGCACATACTCTATCATTAATGTAGGTTCATTCACTCATCCATTCATCCAGCCTTCCATACACCCATTTATATTTATGAATGTGTTACTAATATTGCCACTTTATATATATATATATAATATATATATATATATATATATATTATATATATATATATATAATATATATATATATATATATATATATAATTTTAGATTTATTGTATTTTTTCTATGAAATTTTGAAATTAGCTAGTCAATGAGATAGCGGTGTTTTGACAGTAAATACATTAGTATTATTATTATTATTATTATAATTATTATTATTATTATACTTTATTTAACGAGGGTAGTCTGATTTACAAATGAATTGTAATTTCCATCAGAGCCCTCTAAAATAAGTCCATTGTCATACAAAGAGAAAGCATACATGGAAAAAGTATTGAATTGGGAACATTTCGATAAATATACAGATTATAAATAAATATGCATGCGAAACTAAAATGTAACAAAGGTCCAACAAGACACAATCAATCCAAATCAGAGCCCTCGTCCATTAACGCACACCAACGACGAAATTCCATCCCTCAACGCATAAATACACAGATGCACATAGATAGCTATACTTATAGATAGAAACATGCAGATACATAGATACATACATAGATACATACATACATAGATACATACATAGATACATACATAGATACATAATACATACATACATACATACATACATACATACATACATACATACACACACACACACACACACACACACACACACACACATACATACATACATACATACATACATACATACATACATACATACATACATACATACATACATACATACATACATACATACATACATACATACATACATACATACATACATAGAGTACATATAGGTACACATACATTACATTCGCTGCCTATTATTACGCTGTTCATACTTCATGAATGGATTTGAATGAATCCCATTTTCCAACACAGCATTGGTTTGTAAGTCTCAAACCTTTATCTCTGCTAAGTAGTAGGAAAACGTTCTTGAATGAAATAATTATCAAATTTTCTCCTGAGCAACATTATCTGAACAGCGTCGGTAACGTCACTACAGCAACACTCGCTGTGGTAACCGCCGCTTTTTTGTAATATATGTTTTGCGCTCTCGTTTTTGCTTGATCGCGATCACTCCGATGGCAAGAGATCATTCAACTTCGTACAATATTTTTCTTATGGGGACATTTTCAGTTGACAGATGTACGTCGATCTCTGCGTATAGCTAGTGTCCGAGGCGAAGCTAGGCTGTTCACAGCAGTGTTTCAGTAGGCTAAACGGGAGCAATCGTCTCTGTAATTCCTTTTACTCGTCCGTAATCGTGCATTCGCTTACAGTATGAGCTGAACTTGACTCTACATTGACACGAACCTTGACCATGAGGACCATCTCAAGATATACGATATTCGATCACCTTCCCGAGTGAGTTGCCATCCGAAACCTGTCGCTATATTGGCCTCCAGCTGCAAATCTCGAACTCAACCAACTATAAGCTTTCTCTTTCATTGCTGCTTGCAAACTACCCAATGATATTCTCATTTTGGCTCGCAGACCGACGAACATTTCTGTGGTTCGCCAAGGCCGTGCGGGACCATCAAACGAAGGCACGTCAAACGCTGCAGAATTGTCACGACTCAAAGTGTTCACCCATCGGCTTCTAACGAATCGAAAAAAATGTACCATGTTTGGCAGGTCCATAGGCTTGAAAATATTTCATCCGTGATATTAAAGCGCAAAACGCAACCTTTAACATGGACGACAATATAAATTGAAAGCCCGCCTATAAATCTCAATTTGTTTTATAAAGTCATTTTTTTCATATATTTGAAATAAGCATATAGGGTTCACAGGACCACCATACTCTAATCGCGCACAAAGAGCGTATACACACGGATGACATCATCGAAGGGAGAAAACACGCTCGCGGCGACCGTCTGATGAAGAGAGATCCTTGACGTAACCTAGCTTAACCTTGAGGCTAAGACAAGCTTGAATGTAGAGTGTAAATACCCCCTCAGCTAAATGTCAAAGTGCTTGTCAGGGCCTGCAATTATTTCAGATTTGCGGACAAATCAATTATTCGCGTTCTAATTTTTATTTTAAGAGCATATTTTGGACCAATCACAGCTGTCGTACCATTTAGTACATGCCCTGGAATGCATCATTCAAATTATATGATGCGGAATTTCCCGATGCCGCATATATCGGAAAGCATCACCTTACTATGTTCCTCAAGAATTGCGACCACGGTGTACACGAATCTTGTAAACTCCTCCATTCAGGCGTGAACCGAACTTAAGCGGCGAGAAATCCCATTTCTAACAAGACAAATATATTGAGGAAGTCGAAAACTCGCAAACAAGTGCTGTCGTGTTTAATAAATTACCCCGACAGGAAAGTTATTTTTTGCTAAGAAATATGCGAGATCATACAATTTCATTGTTAAGACAATCTGTTTGTCGTAAAGCTAATCGTGGCGTACGTAACCATAAAAATGTAAATATTACCTCATCCGATTGATCGGAGTTATTTATAAATCTTCGTAATTCCACGTTCCTTGATGGGCAGAATAACGGTTTCGTCACGATTTCCTATAATCCATGTTTTTCGCTTGGTAGATGGAAGAGACTTCTTGACGGTGTTGTGTTAGAACTCCTTGGGTAAATTCCACTCTCGTCACAAGCACACGGCGCGCGGTCACTCAATCAGCTGCGATTGTGGTAAATGTTCGTGAAGACTTATTTTTCCGCCCTTCTCAGTTTTCTGACCATGACCTGAGCAAACGACACTCTATCCGCAAATCAGGGTCATGTCTACGACGTCTTTCACTTTTTAAATAAACAACTTGCGCCGCTGGCAGCAGGATATTAGGGAAATTAAATGTCGGGAAGTTTAATACTTACTTCCAAAATGTGTGATTTCCGTGTGTGTGTTTGTACTTGTGTGTGTTTCTTATGAAGTCGAATTGAAATTGACTTAATTAAATGCATGATGGGAACACTAATTGTATTTAAAAATGCTCAGATGTGTGTAACTTGCGTTGTCTACATTCTTACTTTATTCAGTTTTGCTGTTAATTGTAATGTTTATACCGATTTGCAAATTGCATCGAGCGCTGTACTCACTTTGAAAGACGACTGAATGCTGTCCCTCTGTCTCTGTCTGCCTGTTTGTCTCTGTCTGTTTCTATCTCTGTGTGTCTCTCTCTGTCTATGTCTGTCTATTTGTCTGTGTCTCTCTGTCTCTGTGTGTCTCTGTCTGTCTCTGTCTCTCTGTCTCTTTGTCTCTCTGTCTCTATCTCTGTCTCTGTCTCTCTCTCTCTGAAGGGGCAAATACTCTATGTGTGTATACATTGTAACGCACACTGTATATACAAAACGGACACCGCACTCACTCCGATGTAAAGTCGAAATGTGTGTTGAAAGTTTACTAGGTTAAACGACGAGTGAAAAAAAATGCGTAGGTCTGAGAGGTGTCTGTCTGAACGGACGTAGGGGCCGACAGAATGGAAAAACGGCAGACGTTGTCCGGCAGTTCAGGAAAATAGAGCGGACACACACGCTGGAAGGACGAACGTAAGATGAACTTGCGACCGTTGAACTAACCAAACGATTGAACTTTGAGGGTACTGCGTGGGATAGAGATCGATCGAATGGAACTGCGGAGGAAACAATTATTTTTTTTTAAAATCAAAGAACAACTGAGAACACTTTCAACACCGTTCAATCAATGCGCCTCAGGTTTCACACAAGTTTTGCATACAGCTACGGGCGCTGTCTTTCCATATAGGTAAGTTCTAGCAAGAATATTTAACACCAAGTAAGAGAAAAGATAATGCTAGAATGTCTTACGGTAGAACACGCCTCGGGGACAGATATTTGGACTCTCAAACTTTTCCTCTACACTTCTGATCTACCGTTTGTGTGCCTCACTTTGAAGCCCTTTGAGACAGAAAAACTGTCACCGTCCTAGTGTTTTGAAATTCGAAAATTTTATTTTTATCAATGGAGGTAACACAGGGATGGCGGCCATTTTGAATTTCAAATAGCGGTCAATCTTGTGCAATTTGTTTCTTTAGTAAGAAAATTTGCACGGTGACCTCCTATTTTTATTCGTGATTCTGAAAGAGAGTGGTTGAAAGATTTCTTGAAGAAAGTTGGAGTAAAAGTCTGAGTCGTTGACTTTCGAGGCGCATACTACCTTAATTTGAGTTGCTGTTCGCTGCGAGGTGCAACATGGGAAAGAATGAGATCACTTTTCACGAACGATGTGCGTGAGACCAACTTGCCATAGGATGGGACAAAAAAGTCAGTTTCACCGGTCATAACTTACAAGTTCTAGTTTTACTGTCATCACAGCAAGTCACAACTATCGAATTGTTTCGCTGACCTGACGGAAACAAGATACGCGCTGACACTATATGCATAACGCTGGGCTGTTTTGCTCTGGAACGCCTGTCTATGGGGGTTAGATAAACATCTGTCTGTGCGTGCGTGTTTTCGTGTTTTTGTTCTGTCTGGACCTCACGTGTTGTCGAGGTTGCTGGGTGAACTATTGCCAGAGTTTGGCGAACTTGAAGGCATTGCCACTGTGGTTTGTATAACCTTAGATCGTCAGTAAGGCATCTTTAATGTAGAACGCACCTCGGGGACAGACATTCAGGCTCTCAAACTTTTACAATTCTGTTCTGATCTACCACTTGTGAGGGTTCATTTTAAAGGTATTGGTATGGTATTGGTATAAGAAAACTTTTCACCGGCTTAGTTTTTTTTCGAAATTCGAATTTTTTTATTTTTCTCCATAGAGTTAACACAGGGATGGCGGCCATTTGAATTTCAAATAAAGGTAAATCTTGCGTAATTTGTTTCTCTAGTACCAAAATTTGCACGGTGACCCCCTATTTTTATTCTTGATTTTGAAAGAGAATGATTGAAAGGTTCCTATAAGGAAAGTTTGAGCAAAAGTTTAAGTCTTTCACTTTCGAGGCGCATACTACCTTAAGAATCTAACACTGTTTTTCATCTCTGTGTTCGTCGGTAAAATTTTTGCTTCAATGATATAGCTTAGGAAACGAGTCGAAGAAATGGGTAGTACATGAACAGATAGAGTGATGGATAGGACAGAATTAAACAGAGATATTAAATACATAAAATGATTGATTAATAGATGGACAGAAAAATTGATAAATGAGTAGATAGATAGATAGATAGATAGATAGATAGATAGATAGATAGATAGATAGATAGATAGGTAGGTAGGTAGGTAGGTAGGTAGGTAGGTAGGTAGGTAGGTAGACAGATAGATAGGTAGACAGATAGATAATTTGATGGATGTGCAGACATTCAGATAGGTAGAAAGAAAGGCAGTCCTACAATTCAATAACGGCCAACGCAAATCCTTCAACACTAACGAAGAGACGACACACTTAAATCAACTACGGTCTGTAAATGAAATAAAAAGATTAAAATAGTGACACAATCACTCTCGACCGAAACTTAATTACTGTCGCTTAAAACAATGTTGGCAGTGTAGCCTCAACGTTAAACTGATTAGTTAGAACACTGATTGAAAGTGACGGTGAAATAACAGTATTTACTCCTCTTAAGTTGTGCGCGAAAAGCTGACATTATCTTCAACGATCTAGTATCAAAATTGAAACATATAGTTTCTTTGTAGCTAGTTTCTGCATTCTGGTGTTAGAAAGATTAGCTTTTATCAAAATGGCTATAACGGGTTTCGATAGAGATTCTTTCACTGACAGAAAATCCAAGTTGAAGATGTTAACCTCTTTGTCCAAAGTCAGTGCCCAAGTTACATACTCGATCATAGATGTCGAGGGAAGTTAATATATGAAGTACTAGCTGAGAACAGAGTCGATAGAAACAGTCACGAGGTGGCGCTTCAGAAATTCTCCTCTTGTCGTAGAGACAGCTATCAACATAATTGTAAAAGAAGCCTGTTAGTTCGTACCTAAAACAAATCTAGCAAAGCTGCTTGCAAAAGTTCATATATTTTATTCATACATTGTTTATATTTCATGAAGACGTTGTTATAATCTCTTATACCTTAATGGCATAAGATTAAATTTAAAATGACAGAATATAACAGTGGCATTTTTAAAGAATCGGATCACTATTTCATCGGGAATTTCAACTGATGGGTTATCAAAAAAAACTGTGTACGCAGTTTACGTCCTACTAAACATTAATTGGATGTTGATTGATGCTGATTGTCGATATCATACACACACACACACACACAGACAGACACACACTCTCTGTCTGTCTGTCTGTCTGTCTGTCCCTGCCGCTGTCTCTGTCTCTATCCCTGTCTGTCTCTCCCTGCCTCTGTCTGTCTGTCTCTGTCTCTGTCTGTCTCTGTCTGTCTGTCTGTCTGTCTGTCTGTCTCTCTCTCTCTCTCTCTCTCTCTCTCTCCTCTATCTCTCTCTCTCTCTCTCTCTCTCTCTCTCTCTCTCTCTCTCTCGCTCTCTCTCTCTCTCGATCTCTCGATCTCTCTCTCGATGCTAATGTTTTGACGGTTATAAAATCATAAATGTTTAATTTCTTATGTTTTATGGAGGAGGAGAACAGCATTGATGAAATTCTAAGCTGCCAGAGGATGTTGTGTACGGTTACAAGAGACGAAAAAACGTTCTTTAAAAATTGAAAATTGGTCATCTGATAACGTCACTTGTAGCTCAGGTGCACTAACCTCGTTCTCTACAATAATAATAATATATATATATATATATATATATATATATATATATATATATATATATATATATATATATATATATATATATATATACACAATCACACACATTGTACTTTGTTGTATTGCTATGCTTATTACTTTACAGTTTTAATTCATCAAAATGCGTGGCTTCCTTCGTCACGATGATCAGATTTTATATTGTCGACCTGAGAGGGCGCGCTCCCTTCTGCTTGGACCGTGTCACGGTCTTTCCGAGAAAAGTGTAAATGATTTTGTATGTTGGCGACACTTGCTGAACAGACATCTGTTCTAGGAGTTAAAGGTGTACAGTTCTCAAATCAAAGAATATAAACAAATATTTTCTTTTTCAATTTGATCAAAGTTGAGTAAGCCGTCTATATTATGCATTTTCTGTTATTTTGGTTTTCATTGTGAAATGTTGTTTCCTACTCGCTCCCGGAATCATGCCAAATGCAATATGTTCAATTTCTCAACGAAGACTTTGTGTATTTATATCCATATATTTAATATCCAACGTCATTGTTGTCAGGTGAATTTCAGTCAATAATAAAGACTTAATTTGTCAATAATAAATAATAAAATGACCAAATGTAATAATTGGTTATTTCGGCAAGACTAATTTGAATATTTTTTACTTCAAAATATTCTAAGGAAAAGAAAAATACATGTACATCTTTTTAAATCTAATATAATTAAAATATTATCAGAAATTACAAATTCTGCCTGTTATAAACTTTTTCAAAACGACTTCAACATCATTTGTTCTGTATTACAGAGATTACGCCGCTTCTTTGACAGTAGTAAACTATGACTGTTTACTTCATATGAATGTATTGTGTATTTTTAGCAGGAGATACCGCTGTGAAGTGCGAAATATTTTATTTCTTTGTTCGTGCCCTTCTTTTTTCTAAAAATGGTATATGAAATTATGGAGCGGATGTCCGATATAGAGAAGAGAGGGAGAGAAGCGCCCTCGAGCGACGAATCTTCCAGTCCTGGGACACATCTCACATCTCTGTGCGTTACAATTCATCGCGCAAAGTCATTCTCGTGATTTGTGATGACAATGATGATGATGATGATGATGATGATGATGATGATGATGATGATTTAAGCTCTTGTGCGTCTCAGTGTGAAATTGTTTCAAGCCATTCCGCTGTACTCAAAATTTTAAAATGTTTCAGATGTGTAGGAAAAAGAATATGTAATAGCAACAGAGTATATGACTGTAATCGATGAGAGAGAGAGAGAGAAGAGAGAGAGAGAGAGAGAGAGAGAGAGAGAATTACAACTACAAATATCACTACCGTACATAAGGAGAGAAAGAGACGGTCACGAGCGTTTTGCGAAGTACATTCAATGCTTACCAAGGATCCCGTGTTCTTTGAAGATACCGTTGACCCAATGCCCAGATTGCTCTCGTATGAACCAGATGAACTGAAGTTGAACGACCTTTTTAATCTGAAACCGAGCGCTAAGCGTGATCAGCGACCTAAGAGGAGTCGCTCAAACACACCGTGACTCATCAAGTTCAAGAAGTGATCGGTGTCAACTTCAAGATTACGTCTTCGATCAAACTATCAGGTGCAATCCTTACGTCACGATCAATCACTGCAACACGCACTGGTACCAACGTCATTGCCATCATCTGTTATGGTAATGACGATCTCTTTCAAGAATCACCCTATTGAGCATTTCTATAGACACGTTTGGAGGGTCTATGGCATTTCACACGAACTATGATCAGGAAAAATAGACTTGACATTGACAAAAACTCTATACACTTTTGATAGCGTCACATAATTTGTTCTTTATGTTGTTTGTTGAAATTTCAGCAAACTTACATGATAGTGTAAGGTAGAATGCGCCTCGGGGACAGATATTCGGACTCTGAAACTTTTCCAATTCTTTTCTGATCTACCACTTGTGGGGGTTCATTTTACAGCTCTTTGTGTAAGACAACTTTCACCATTTTAGTTTTTCAAATAAAATCGAAAAATTTATTTCTCCACGCAGAGTTAACACAGGGAAGACGGCCTTTTTAGGTAATTTGTCTCTCCAGTACCAAATTTTGCACGGTGACCTCTGAGTTTTATTCGTGCTTTTGAAAGAGAACAGTTGAAAGTTTGCTTGGTAAAGTTTGAGCAAAAATTTGAGTCTTGCATTTTCGAGGCGCGAGCTAACTTAAGGTAATATGCACCTCGAAAGTGAAAGACTTAAACTTTTGCTCTAACTTTCCTCAAGGAATCTTTCAATCATTCTCTTTCTAATCAAGAATAAAAATAGGGGGTCACCGTGCAAATTTTGGTACTAGAGAAACAAATAACCAAGATTTATCGATATTAGAAATTCAAAATGGCCGCCATCCCTGTGTTAACTCTATGGCGAAAAATAAAAATTTTCGAATTTCAAAAAACTAAACCGGTGAAAAAGTGTTCTTTCACCAAGAGCTTTAAAATGAACCCCCACAAGTGGTATATCAGAAGAGAACTGTAAAAGTTTGAGAGTCCAAATGTCTGTCCCCGAGGTGCGATCTAACTTAAACTGAAAAACGACTGTGTAATATGGCCTATTATATCATAACAGTATATTAATGGTGAGCTGGTATACGCGTGAGCTCTCAGAATTTCCAAATCCAATTTCCCAACGAGGATTAGTATCTTAAAGATAATGATAATAATAAATACTGCGATCTGATTGGTCGAGACGCAAAAAGAACCGTGGTATATCGGCGACATACCACGGCTGGCATACGCGTGAGCTCTCAGCTTGAGCAAAAATCCGTTTATGACGTTCAACGCCAGAATTTCAATAATCTGTTATGATATAATAGCAATAAATCACACCCGGCGACGGTATACCACGAGATTTTGACCAGCTCACTTCATATATGCACTCGCTATCGCTCTTGCATATATGTCGTGAACTGGTCAAAATCTCGTCGTATAGCATCACTGGGTGTGCTTTATTGCTTAAACATGTCACATTGTGCAAGATTGCTGCTGATTTGAACGAAATGATACGACAGAGACAAGGAAGACAGAGAGACACAGACGTAGATAGCATACAGATATAAAGAAAAATCTGCAGACAGACAGAGACAGAGGCAAATACAAGCCAGGGGTAACAGACTGTTTAAGAGAAGTAAAGAGACGGGGAGACAGATAGAGAGCAGGAGAAGACGGATACTGGCTAAAAAAGGGAGAGACAGAAATTAAAATATATAATCCCTTAGGTCCTGACATTTCATTTTGTTTTTGTTACAGTGGTCGGACTGCTCTTGACGTTGGTACGACACCTGGGTGATTGGCCGTGACGTACTTCTTATGTATGATAGCTTCATCAAAGATGTAATCTTGTAGTTCATATCGTGCACGTCATGACATTGATGCGTCTTGGAGTGTTTAAGGTAGCAAGCGCCTCGGCGAAAGATAGTCGGACTCTCTCAATTTTACAATTTTTATCCGATCTATCACTTATTGGGGTTCATTTTCAAGCTCTTGGTGCTAGTAAAATTATCACCATTTTGGGTTTTTTTCAAAATCTCCACAAAGTTAACATAAGGATGGCGGCCATTTTGAATTTCAAATATCGGTAAATCTTGGCTAATTTGTTTCTCTAGCACGAAATCCGCACGGTGACCCCTATTGATATTGATAAAGCGTATGGTTGAAAGATTCTTTGAGGAAAGTTTGACAGAAAAGTGTGTCTTTTCAGTTTTGGGGCGCATGCAACCTTAAGCGGCTCCGGGAACGACGTTATTGAAATCTCTCACGCCCAAAGGAAAGCACTCGGTCTCAGATAAAGGTCGTTCAACTTCAGTAAACATACGCAGTAATGTTTGATACGGCATTCGATCAATGGCGTCTTCATGTTTATTGAAGATAAGAAGAAAGCATCTCGAAAGTAAGAGACTTTAACTTACCTCAATTTTTCTTCAAGAATCTTTCAACCATTCACTTTCAAAATCAAGAATTAAAATTCTCAATACCGTTGTGTTGCGCCGTTTGAATTACGTTTTGACGCATACACTATAAATATCAACAAATCTATTTTACCAAAATCTATATTTCCTCAAAATTCCAAAAAAGACCCTGTGCTCTATAAGTTTTACCGTCCAATAAATTTCAATGCCGTAATTTGTTTGCTTCGCTTATGGCATTGTTCTCATATGACGTCATCTAGTATGTATTATGTATGTATGTATGTATGTATGTATGTATGTATGTATGTATGTATGTATGTATGTATGTATGTATGTATGTATGTATGTATGTATGTATGTATGTATGTATGCATGTGTGCATGTGTGTATGCATGTATGTATGTATGTATGTATGTATGTATGTATGTATGTATGTATGTATGTATGTATGTATGTATGTATGTATGTATGTATGTATGTATGTCTGTATGTCTGTCTGTATGTATGTATGTATGTATGTATGTATGTATGTATGTATGTATGTATGTATGTATGTATGTATGTATGTATGTATGTATGTATGTATGTTATGTATGCATGCATGTGTGTATGCATGCATGTATGTATGTATGTATAGTATGTATGTATGTATGTATGTATGTATATGTATGTATGTATGTATGTATGTATGTATGTATGTATGTATGTATGTATGTATGTATGCATGTATGCATGTGTGTATGTGTGTATGTATGTATGTATGTATGTATGTATGTATGTATGTATGTATGTATGTATGTATGTATGTATGTATGTATGTTTGCTTGCTTGCTTGCTTGCTTGCTTGCTTGCTTGCCCGCTGGAAGGACAAGATGTTTTCTCACAATGGTGCCGACCTCAAAGGGGCGCTACCAAACACTGGTAGGCTAGTCTAAATTCAAAATGAGAAAAGTCGTGTTACCCACCGAAAACTTTTACAAAATTGAAGGGTATTCGGTCTGTGTTTGTGTATATTAGCGAGGTACTACATTATCATAGCGTATTGTCTCACATATTCTACATATAAGTTGACCTCTAGCAAACACTGATTTTTCTCACATGGGCTGTGTTGTTCGCAGTACTGCTTTGGTGCGCCACTGAAAGTTTCACATTAAATCAAATCAGTACGTCTTGTTGTTTGTGGGGCCATATTGTATATAACGGAAATTCAGTCGAACAGGGGTGGGTTCGACATATTGTACGACGTCAGCAGGTTATGGTGTGTTCTAATAATCACATAGATTGCTAAATAGATTGCTCGAGTAAATTTCAATACGCTTTACCTCACTACCAGAACAGATCACTACAGCGCACGCGCAGTCGTAACTTGCATTCAGTGGACAATGCTGCTCAGTTGAAGGCCGTAAACATATAAAATAGGAAAACGAACAAACAAGCAGAAATGATCTTGGCACAAAGTGAAATCATTTGTCGGGATAGCAGGCGGGAAATGACTTACTTATAGATGGAAAGTGATTTTTTTCAACTTCCTGTTTACATTATTTATCTACGGCTTCGGGGTGAACACACTATCTCAGCATGAACTGGTCACTTCGAAGATATGCAGAAAAACAACGAAAAAGCCACATCCTTCGACATAATGTTGTGTCACTATATATAACTTGTTTTTCTCTCCTGACCAGCGGGGCAATTTTGGCAACGTCATCCACTTTAAAATGATGTTTATTGACATTCCGATAACACGGGGTCATCACAATCGCGCGGCTCGCTATCCTTATCAGCGCGACCCGGTCAGCGATCACCTGACCAACAAGCTTATCAGGCCTCGGTGCATATAACCTGCAATCTGCCGACTGGGCTCAAATCTATTCACAACAGTGCGGTAGCTGGGGTGAACAAAAATGCGTCTTCTACTGCTCGCCATCGCCATCGTCGGGGCGTATGCCCAGAACGGTAAGTTATAGTCGAATCCAGCGTACCTTCGTCATTAGCGTTAACGGGAAAAAGCGTGTTTGCAAGCAAGAGAAGCGGTACAACTAAACTTACGTTACACAGCGGCAATGGAAGCGAACCAAAAGTGGCATTCGCTGAATTTCAACCGCAAATCAACCAACCGTTTTTGTGTAACTCTTTGATTTGATATTGCGTAGTTTCTTGATTGTTTTCGACTAGAATGAAGCTCTAGTAAAGATGTTCCTCGGTTCCTGTACTTGAACTCATCCCTGATATTATTTTTACTTTCTTATTCTGACTGAGTCATTATTTTACTTTTCAAGCCTGATTTTTTTTTAATTCTCTGAAATGCGATTTTTTTTCAAGTAAGTGCCTTCAAGTTGTTTACTCTGCGTCGTTTAGATTCTTCTACGATGCCTAGTTTTGTCACTGTCCGGACCTTTCTGGTCTCTTTCTCAAAAAAAAAGCTGTACAATTATTATTTGCAATGTTAACTACGCAGCAATGTTGAGATTTTTTTGCATCAGTCCTTGAGTTGTGACCAAGCAGTGTCGCGCTGTTGGAAACATTCACGCGAGCCACTGATTCAGGGTCGCTATCGGCCATCTCGCGGACGGTCGGTAGCGTTCTCCGATAACAAGGGCCACCGTTGTCAACAACTTCACTCTTCGCGGCATCAACCGACGATTGAAGTGGTTATTTCTGCGCAGCATCGCCAAATGAAAATAAAGCTTTGGACCCCAGTGTTTCTTTTGATTTTGTACGACTCCTCAGTGTGAAGCCGGGTGTTGTTGCAAGCTCTCCCGCGACAGTGTGTAAGACCCGAGGATCGCACAACATCGAAGCATCGTACACAGAAGCTTCATCGCTAGACTAACCAGCAATATTTAAGTTGGTGTCTTGTTAACCCAAACGAGATTGAGAGATTACAAGCATTTTGATCACGCAAACATGTTTGAACGGAAGACACACAAATGTGCAGAAGTCGTTTCTTACATAATCAATCATTTCGTTATGTAGGAAGGTCGGCAAAAACACAAACATGTTTATCTATACCAAGACTGGCCGACCAGTCGCTTGGCTATCCTCGGGCGTACGCGGTAGTTCCTTGGTAGCTAAGCGCGTTCATCCCATCATCTACGCGACAGTCTAGTTCTACCAAAGCATATTGCTTCGATTTCGTAATCATCTCATTAGTCTGCAGAATTATAGTTTATTCATTCTATTTAACTTGTTTTGATATTGATGTAACCCACAGACTAGGAGAAGTCTTTTCATTGCTCGAGAGGAAAGACAATTTGTATGAAAAAAGTAGTTGTTATGAAACCTGACATCGACCAATCAGATCAAACCTGACATTGACCAATCAGATCAAACCTGACATCGACCAATCAGATTAAACCAAGGTGATGCATTTTAACAATCATTTCCCTTCTCTTTCTTCGAACTGTGGAGAACACTCCATGACAACCAACAAGACCACGTCAGCTATGGTTTTTGATGTTGTGTTTCCACCTGCATTTTTGGGTTCGTTCGTTGTATCTGAGTGACTTGCCTTTCACGTTCACAGTGAAGTAGCTCTCTCACAGGATTCTTTCGCCGGTTACGTAGATAAAGCGAAATAGCCACGTCCTAAGTTTATGTCAAGCATGTGAATTTGAATAAACTTGAACGATTCACCTCTATGCTATGCTGCGCTGAAGCGATGCCGGTGTTCTCACTAGGCGGTGTCATTCAAAGGGACAATGGTAAAGTTGTTATTTTTGAGGCGAAAAAAAAATCGGATTTCTATGTTCATCACTTTAATGAATGACTCCAGCTAAACTAAACAGTTGTCAATTTGCCAAAAATTCGCTAATTTTATCAGTGTCTCCGGACAAATAGTCGGAAATGACCCCAGTGGATCGCGCGCAATTACGCTGCTCCGGTCAAACAAAACTTTAGAGACCCTCGGATACCGTTCCAGACATTACAAAAAGTGACCATTATCTGGCATACTGCCACGGAATGACTTCCGAAAAGTTGAGTCGCATGGTTGAATGAGGTGAGTCGTTTGACTGATAACATCAGTCTAACGGCAAATTAGAAAACAGCGAAACTTACCAATTGCAAGGTCACAGGGGACAGTGCTGAATGCTCCAAATTTAGATGAGGAATCGTAGAGTTCAAGGTGGTCGTAGTCAAACAAACACTTGAACCTCCGCAAACACCCACAAATTCTTGTTTCTAAAACGACAGGTTTCAAAGCAAACTTTGCGGCGGTAAAAATTCCGTTCTTTCTGATTTGTTTGATATTTTCTATTCGCTTAAATCTGATTGGCTTTCTGGTCTCGATAGAGTTGGAAAAAAATGAAAACATTTTGTTCTTTGAAAAAAAAACGAAATTATTAAAAGTGCGATGGTTTTGTCACGGTGGAGAACAACTATAAAAGTAAATTTCCCGACAGGAGTTGAAAAGCCAAGCCTGTTTTGTGTTCAAACTGTATATGTTGGAAATTCATATATATTTCAAGTTTATCAAAAAAGTATTAAAAAACAAATAACCAGAAAAAATTGAAAATAAGCGTAGATATGTACTGTAAAACTTCATTTCCGAACTTGAAGAAAATTATCCTAAATGTCTAAACGCATCAATACCAAAAGGAACAAAAATACACATAAATTTAAATTTATATATGATTGACAATTTCCAATATCGTTGCTACACCTTTTACAATATTCGATCGTACAGACTTTAAGTAATTTCATCCAGAAGGACAGAGGGCGCAACTCCCGAGGCCATCATCCGGGTTATGACATTTTCTATTCATTTTCATCAATTACTCGATCATATTCCATGAGGGAATCGATATTAAAAAAATTATGCTAGGCCCTAGAACGTGCATAGCTAAAGAGTATCCAATTGTTCGACAACTTCACCTTCTTGTATTCTTGGTCAAGGGCCAAACGGTTTCCCAATATCCATCACATCTGATCAAAGTCTTTTTCTTTCGCTTCTGTTAAAAGTTCTTTTTATAACTTCAACCAGGTCAACGTTTGATAAATTCAGTTCTGGGAGTAGAAGGCGACCGATCAGTAATATACAAAAAAGGGATTCTAACCAGAATCCGATGACCAGATACTGTGATCACAAGAGGGACGAGACTTTGCGAGAAAGTGAAGTTGGAGACAATCTTGACAATACCCCGTCACGATTAAACTAAGATGGTGATGCACAAACTGGCAGTCGCCCCCACCCTTTATATTTGAAGTTATCAATATCAACCCAATAAATCCTCAGATAGTATGTACATTGTAGCGTTGTCTGATATGAATCACAAATGGGTCGCATTTTATGATGGGGTGATCGAAGTGAGGCCGACTCAAAAGTGGCAATTCATCATGGCTGCCGGACAATGCCAGGATGTTTGCTGTCAGTCAATCAGATAAAGAAGAATGTTCAGAGTTTCTGTACAATACTAATAAGTAACTTATCTCTAGACGAAACCAACGGAAGTTATTTGTACCCAATTTCAATCGATGATTACATTTTCTTTATCAGCAGACACACACGTGACCGTTAAACTTAATCAAATTGAGCATAACATTCTCGGACAATCTCGGCAATCGCTCGATTCTTTAGTCTTTTATTTGTCTCTAGTATTAGGGGTAGCAGATACGTCATATAAACCAATCAAACTAAAGCTAGAAAAATTATCGTCTGCGTGCAGGTGAGGGCGCCACCTACGGAGTAATATTGCATGTCACCTCAGATTTCGCACTTCAATTGAAATAGAATACGAGAATAGACGAATTGGACTGGTTTTGCGAAGTTCTGATAACAAGCAAATTATTTGGCATGTACTTTTATATTTACGAAAAACAAACAAACAAATAAATAAAGACTTCACAACGCGAGCTCCGAGTTCACATCAATGTTTATACAGTTTCCGCGGTAAACAAATTATTCTTGTGCATGTATTTATTCAATTTAAGTTTTAAGGTGTATATGCTTAGTTTTGTCCGTGATCGGTTGTATACAGAAATACATCTTTTTCTTCGCTTAAGTTTCTAAACGACAATATTTGTGTCATAACTGCCATGATATTAAAACAATGAATGTCATGTGTTTTGCCCATCCTTGAGTCGTCAAGTTCGGATGACCTTGAACTAACCGAGGCACACTGTAAAGATGGTGACAGCAGAAAACAATTACGCGGACTTCTTGACCCTATTGCTACTTTTTTTCTGTGTTAACTACTTGACCCAGTGGTGGCACAATTGGCCTACACAATGATAGCGGATGTTGTTGAGATAGTGGGAGATATATCACTGTTAACACAGCGACAGGTGAACTGTTTAAGGTCACATCTGACTAATTTATAGGTCTGTGAGCTGGATTTGGCAGCCGACCAGATCAGACCACGCCGAAAGGTCGCACCTCGATTGTCCTTAATTCGCTGACTCTGCAGAACAATGCTGGCATTCCGAAAACAAGTAACTCGGTTGACCTCCTCACCGTATTATATATTGAAACGTGTCACTGCAAAACCGGTCGTAGGCTAATATATCATGAATTATTCATTAGGATCATTTGCATATAGTTGAGGAAGATTTCACGGTCATCATGCAATTACATAAATGAAGTTGTTTTCAGAAATATTAAATTTCACGCAATTAAGCTATGTAAATTTTCGATTTTCGAAAAATCAAGACGGGGAAAACTTTTCTTTCTTCAAAAGCTCTAAAATGAGGCTACCAGAAAGGAACTATAAAAAATTTGATAATACCTGTCCACGAGGAGCATTCGACTCGAAATGTATTCCCGGTAAATCTACCTGGATATATACAAAATATTCAGAATTGCCCGCCAGCAACCTAGCTACCATGGGTCACCGAATGTTGTCGCCTCCAATTGGTTTGTTGCTGTCAAGGGCTCAGCGGTCAGTTACAATTTTCGTTCATGCAAGTTAAGTCAGTTTATGCAAAAGTTATATTCGGTTCACATGAATCACTGAGCAGAAGCTAGCTGCAGCTAATGCAACTTAACATAATGCGTCTTCTCCGTATGTAGCAGTAAATAAAGTAAACAAATATTAATAATTACTCTTTACAATAACGAAAGTTATGATATTTAGTTTAATAATATGAAAGATCTAGCATGTATATCTTTGTCTTTTCTCTTCCAAAGATGGGTATGAATTCCAAGAATGCCCCGACAATGTCCCCGAGGAGCTTATTGCCTTTGGAGCCCAGGAAGGCATAAATGAAATGTACGACAAGGACATACAACCCCTCTACGAACTTGTTCTCTTTGATCTGGAGCAGGGCTACACTCCATTCGAGAGCCACACAGGTAAAGTTTAAGTCTCTCTCTCTCTCTCTCTCTCTCTCTCTCTCTCTCTCTCTCTCTCTCTCTCTCTCTCTCTCTCTCTCTCTCTCTCTCTCTCTCTCTCTCTCTCTCTCGTTTATGAGATATGGTGATTTGTGGTAAGTTAACATACTTTGCAAAGATCAACTGAATAAAATGTATAAACTGTGATTGGTTTTATATTCTAAACGTCTTCTAACCTGTCTGAATGTACGGCATTTTCTGATTAATGGATAATAGCCTGTTCATTTCATTGTTTCTAGTCGGCCTCGTTGCTAACGACAAGGAGCAGCCATTTTCCCAGTTCACGGTCACAGTTGAAAACATCGACGAGAAGTGTTCCCCCGGTGTTCTGAAGGCAACCAACTCTCGCACTCGCGAGATTAAGTCCTGTCCAAACGTCATCGTCAACTCTGACGATCTCAGCGAGACTCATACCAAAGTATCCTTCCGCTGGAAGGCTCCCGAGTGCGGCTGCGTATTGATCAGGTAAAGAGTCACTCGTATGATATTATTGAAAAGTAAAACGGAGATCAAAGTTTAATTTGTATGTATGTATGTATGTATGTATGTATGTATGTATGTATGTATGTATGTATGTATGTATGTATGTATGTGTGTGTGTGTGTGTGTATGTATGTATGTATGTATGTATGTGTGTGTGTATGTATGTATGTATGTATGTATGTATGTATGTATGTATGTATGTTTTTATGTATGTATGTCTTACAATAGATTCGATTGATCTCGTTTCTAGGGCTACACTTTCTTCAGAAGACTTGGAATACTTTTATCTTGAGAACCCCGGGGAATTCCAAGGACCCCTCACTAAAACTGTCTGCCCAGTTGGAACTAGACCTCCAACAGGTAAAGTGAATTTTACGAAAGCGTGTAACGAAACAAACTGTGCTAATAGACTAATTCAGCGAAACAAAAATCATGATTTAAACTGTTGGTAAACATTTGCGTTATTTTCTTCTTTCTTTCCAAAATCCCGATGAGGCAGTGTCATCACACTATTATGTTATGCAGACAGGAAGAGCTTTCTCAAGTTCAACAATTTTTCACTTTGCCCAAAATATCTCACTAAGATACCATGTTGTGCGATATTGAGACACTGTGATTCAAAATTTTACAAATGTCGATCTAATTGACCGTCCGTATACGTGTTTTTGCGATGCATGGGTATTTGAACATTTGAAAAAAGAAAACTATCTTACATTGAATACTGGCTCTGGAAAATGACTTAATTTTGATCATGCAATTTACCTTGTTTGCAGGTGACGAAATGATTGATCTCACAGACGATGATATTGTTACCCTAGAAACTGTCGGTAAGGACACTTTTATCGACCTGCTTTATATAATAGTAGCAATATAGGGCATTTTGTTAGGTAGAATGCGCCTCGGAGACAGATATTCGGACTCTCAAACTTTTACAATTATTTTCTGATATACCACATGTGGGGGTTCATTTTAAAGCTCTTGGTGAAAGAAAGCTTTTCATCGGCTTAGTTTTTCGAAATTCGAAATTTTTTTTTCCCTATAGAGATAACACAGGGATGGCGACTATTTTGAATTTTAAATATCAGCAAATCTTGTGTTATTTGTTTCTCTAATACTAAAATGTGCACGGTGACCCCCGATTTTTATTCTTGATTTTGAAAGAGCACGGTTGAAATATTTCTTGAGGAAAGTTTGAGCAAAAGTTTAAGTCTTTCACTTGACGTAATAAATACAGAAAGCGATATTTTACATGAAGAAGTAGGCCTAAGTGGACCCCCTCGCTTACGGAAAATTTAACGTATACATGAGACAGCTGTGGTGTTCAAAACTGTCAATTTGAAAATCGATGTCACATACCGAGTAGAATATTATCTGATTTCAATCATCAAGATTTCTCCATTCCATATATTTGTTTTATCCAGATGCCATGATGCAGCTGAGCGAAGAGGAACTTGAACTTGTCAAAGAAATTAGTAAGTATCATCAAGACACGCGTGTATTTACAACGTATGAATTCCCCATGTTTCCAGGAAGACATCCTGTATCTCGTTTACATGAAATTTCAGCATGTGTATGTACTTTTTTTTTTTTGCTTAGCCGATACTATCGCCGAAGAAGATTTCGCCGAGATTCCCGTCTTGAAGAAGACATTGAGATGGGTGAGATGGCCATGATGCTCTTCAATGAAGTCTGCTCCCAAGAAAGACAGACAGCCCCTCTGAGCGAGGCTAAGGCACAGAGCAGTACAATCTATCCCTGCTGCAGAGTCAAAGGTTTGTATCTCCCGTACCATTTTGAAGTCGGGGAGCCCTCATGCGACGCAATTTTGATTACACTCTCGAGATTTTGGTCTGCAAATCTTTAAAAAGGCATGTTTATCACATATCCGCGCTTGTGCAGAATAATTCCCTTGTTTATACTGACTATCTTATAAATTTGTGATCTAGTATTAGTAAAAATCGGCAAAAAGCTATGTCTAAACACTGAAATAAGTATAAGATTTACCCCATGGCATCCAGACTCATGACAAAGTAAAGTTTGGGTTATCAACTGACTTGCACTGCATTGGAAAACTACATCTTAGAAGTGATTATAGGCGCCTGGAATTAGCCAATACATAAATGGCTTTAATCAATTAATAACGTAACCTTATGTGCTGTCATTTTCCTTCTATTATAATTTTTCAAGTTCACTACCATTCATCTAGGCCGGGTCTTACACGCTTCCTCAACGTTCCCATATTTCGCACCTTGATAGACTAACAGAATACTGTTACCCATCCCTATCAGACTAGTGTTTTTAGCTGACGAGAACTTCAATAGTGATATGCGGTATGCATTGCGCCTGCGCTATGTAATCCTGATGACTGTCTCAGAGACGATTCCACGGTCATTAATGGAGAATTCGGTGGTACTATACTGTAATTACTGTGGTTCTAATTCAAAACCGTTTGTGGTCAAGCTAGATATATAAATAGGAAAACCTAGTCTTATGAGAATGTGAGACGGAATCTAAAATAATTTAACAACTTTAGAAAAACGAAAGTACAGCATGCAATCGATTTCATTGTTTGCTAATTCTTGGCCTATATGTTGTATTATATCATACCAGTATATTGATGGCGCAAATGCAGCGATCTGATTGGTCGAGACGTGAAAAGGATCGTGTATATTCCCAATATACCATGGTTGGCACACGCGCGAGTTTTCAGCTTGAGCAAAAAGCCTTTTCTGACGTCCAACCCCAGAATTTCAATATACTGTTATGATATAATAGCAATAAATCACACCCAGCGATGGTATACCCCTCGGTTTTGACCAGTTCACTTCATATATGCACTCGCTATCGCTCGTGCATATATGTAGTGAACTGGTCAAAATCTCGTGGTATACCGTCGCTGGGTAGCATCCAAGCGATGGGTGTACGGCGAGGGTTTGACCTGTTCACGAGATATATGCACATGCGATAGTGAGTGCATATATGGCGTGAACTGGTCAAAAGCGGGTGGTATGCCCGTTGCTGACATGGGTTTATTGCATGATATATTTGAACTTCATATTGAAATTCTTACATGAACGTCGAAAAGGAAAGTTTTCTTCTTTAGCCAAGGCCTCGGTGTTTTTCAACTGTGCTATATCCGGAATATAGCATGGATATTTTCAGGTCCGGACCAATCAAATTGTTGTATTTGTGAAATCAATATGCTGATATGATATAATAATCATTATAGGTATTCATCCCTCTCATATGTATATCACGGTAACATTTGATTTCGTCTCTTTCTCAACATGAAGATGAGGAACGCCTGAATTGCTTCCTTACAAGAGAGCACCCGGATGACATGCTTGAATCGATTGCTGACATCCGCCTGGCGATGGTCTGCAGTAGAGTGATCCTTGACGAAGATGACGAAATGACAAGTGAAAACCCAGTGATGGTACGCTGCTGTAACATGGAAAATTCCGAGGATCGCAAGCAGTGTTTCGAAAGGGCGAAGAACAACCATTATGAGAAGGTCTGCCGCGGAGACAACGTCAACCTGTTCTTCACCTTGCAGAGTGCTTTGGAGTCACCAAACGACGACCACATTTGTTGCGCAGAGAGTGATGAAGAGCGCAACAAGTGCTTTGATGAAGCAGAGCGCAAAGAGCTCTTCCCGAGAGAAGAGACCGAAGAGGAGATGATGGACAAAATGGATGGCAGACGCCTGAACAGAGTCTGCAGACGTCTTGAGTCCGATTCCGACCGCCCTTATGGTGGACTAAGACGCCCAAGACGTCCACGACGCATGGAAATCCTGCGCGAATGCTGCGGAAAGCCAGAAGGTGAACGCCGCGAATGCATCCGCAGGAGAGTTGAAGAAAAGATTGACAGAGTTTGCTCAGGAGAGGAAAACGACCTGCTTGATCTTGACGAAGAGTATGATGAAGATGTTAATGCCCTCATGCCAAGAATTGACCGCAGAGACAGGTGCTGCGAGAAGACAGGAGAAGAACGTTACCAGTGCTTCAAGAAGATGAGGTGCCATCGCTTCAAGATGTCTCTTATGGAGAAGATGTCTCCAAGCAGACCCGGTCCTGTTGCTGATATGATTCTTTCTCGTATTGAAGACGGACGCATTGAACGCATCTGTAACAGTATGCAGGATGGCTCTATGGATGTGTTCGACGTCAAGGAGGATCTCCTGGAATGCTGTAAGATGTCCAGTCCGGAACGCACTGAGTGCTTCAAGACAGCTGAGCGTCAACACCTCACCAAGGTCTGCAAAGGCGAGGAAATGCAATACGTTTTCCGAATTGGTCACTTTGGCGAGGAGGTTGAAGAAGAGGACATGGATGATGTGGTCACCATTGACAACCCATGCTGCCAAGAAAATGATGAAGAGCGTGTGCAGTGCTTCGATATCATGGGCCGCATGCACTTGTGGGAGCATAAACCAAGACATCGCCAAATGATGAGACCTCGCCTGTGGAGGCGCCCTGAAGACCTCTTCAATGATGCCCACCGTGAAGTGATCTGCCGTAAAGTCAGTGAAGGACGGGATGAAGAAGTTGAGATGGAACTGGACAACGATGCGATTGAAGACTTCGAACCTATGCCCAGTGAGAGAAGATGGCGTGGAAGAGAGAGAAACGAGGAGACCATGAATGCTATGCAAAGATGTTGTGAGATGGAAGGTGAGGAGAGTCGTCAGTGCATGCTGGAAACACGCAAGTTGAAGAACAATATCTTATGTGATAAGATGACAGAGGAGATGAAAGACACGTCCACCATGCCAGCTTGGAAGCAGGAGTTCATGACATCTAGGCTCGGCTGCTGTGAGAAGACAGGCGAAGAGCGCCACAAGTGTTTCAGTGACATCCCCAACAGGAGACAGATGAAACCAAACCCAAGACAGTTCTGGCAGGATCCTGAAAACAGATTTAACGAAGAGCACCGGACAGAATCTGTGAGAGAATTGTTGAGGATGAAGATGTCTCCCAGATTGAAAGGGAACTCGATGAAGATGTTGCAACAGATAATGAGAAACTCTCCATTGGTATGATGCTGAAAAACTTCAACAAGATGCTGACCTTCTTCTACCAGAAGATGACCAAAGACAACGACCTGATGGACAAGATGACAGAGTGCTGCTTCGTGGATGATGACGATGAAGCACGTGCCTGCTTTGAAGATTCTCGCAAGATGAGAATTGACAACATGTGTGAAATGGTCAACGAAAACAGCGAGGCAGAAGATGACGATGATGTTATGTCAAGACCATCTTTCTGGGTACAGGAGAAGACTCGTTGTTGTGCCATGGAAGGCGAGGGTCGTTACACCTGCATTGACGAGCTTAGACAGCGTGGAATGGAAGACCAGGCATGGATGGACAACCGGGGCTGAGTCGCCCTGGAAGGTGGTGGGGTCAAGGTCGTCCTCAGATGTCAAGACCATACTTCCCTGAAATGGGTTCAAAGATAGGCGAAGAATACCGTATTCCACCAGGCATGGATAAGCCTAAATGGGAAATGGGCAAACCAGGAAGACAAGGTAGACCAGGTAGGAGCAACAGATGAAGGAGGAAAAGTTGGATAGCAGTCAAGAATTTGGCAGAAGACGTGGACCACCGACAAGAGGCGAGGTACGTATATTAGTCCTTTGGACCATCGGTCTAATTGATCCTACCACACTGAACCAAGTGTGAGCCTAGTGTTGTTGATTCTTTGTTTTTGTGATATGATTTTTTATTCGATCGACGTAGAAGGCCTACCAAACACTCGGTACACTGTGGTATTTGCGTATCTATTTCCATTATTTTTTTGTACTATAGTCGATTGTATTTTCAACAAAGTGAATTCTGGATTTCCTGTCGTTTAAGCGTTTTGACAGGTTTGTGAAGCTTGTTACGCGCAACGGCGTTTATCTCATTGTCAAGGTTCGTTCGCTTCTACGCTGTATACTTAGTGTATGTTGACTTTGAT
This sequence comes from Ptychodera flava, assembly GCF_041260155.1. NCBI lineage: Eukaryota > Metazoa > Hemichordata > Enteropneusta > Ptychoderidae > Ptychodera > Ptychodera flava. The sequence goes on from NC_091929.1 coordinate 28,902,147, forward strand.
TGACTGCAGATGAAAGCATATCCCCTGCTTGTCTGTTTGTCTAGTATTTGTAAAATTTGTTATAAAATTTTAAGAAAACATCCATGGTAGATTAGTATGAAAATCTTCCAGATACAAGTATATGACAAAATACATACAGTGTGCATAGCAAAACCAAATTACTTGCAATAATGAATTTCAAATCACCGTTTAAATAATTTTGGGCGAGTGATACAAAAACAAGAGGAGGACTGTCAAATGGTAGGTCGAGTTGATTTTGTGAAAATCAGACAGTACATATTTTGTCTTTGTGTCAATTTTTCCTATGTGGGTATTCTAGGGAAGGCGTGTGAGGTGGTTTCTATTGGCCAATGACGACTTTCTGGTCATAATTTCTCACTCATTTGGTGTCACATGCGAAAAAAACCACGGTTTCTTTTGAATATATTTTTTGCAACCTTGCGAGTCTCATATCTTTCTTGACCACAAAATATATCAAAGGGCTGTTTATGCAAGTCGATGCCATACTTGGTTTTCGCATCTGAGCGTACTCTCACCATTCACATTAACTCTGTGGCACATTGTTGCATTTAGAAGTCGGTTCGTATATGGCAGCTCCAATTACGGAATAATTACAAATTACTTCGAATTGATATACACGTGTTCCAAAGACCTCCGGGTCCCATGTCTTGAAAGGTTGAAGCTAATTTCAACGATATTCCTCTTTACAACGATATCCCCAATGTTATTGATTAAACAGCGTTACATTCATGTAATACACAACAAGAGTGTTTCTACTGAAAAGCCGACGTCCCTGATATGTTCTTACAAAGCAG